>NC_091574.1:34286875-34289375 GCF_042767895.1 Penaeus vannamei | reverse complement strand
TTTATATATGATTTAAAAGGGCTTTGTTACTGGTCGAGGAACGGGACCCGAATGGCCGCGTGATGTCTCGTTCGCTCGCAACGGTCCGTGATCGGTCAGGCTGTGACGAGGACTGCTGGTGACAGCGCGTGTTCAAGGGGTAGGGGGTGTTGGGGAGAAGGGTAGGGAGGAGGGGGAGGGTGTTGGTGGTTGGGAGGAAGGGTAGGGAGGAGGGGGGGAGGGTGTTGGTGGGGGGGGAGAGGGGTAGGGAGGAGGGGGGAGGGTATTGGTGGGGGGGAGAAGGGTAGGGAGGAGGGGGAGGGTGTTGGTGGGGGGAGAAGGGTAGGGAGGAGGGAGGGTGTTGGTGGTAGGGGGAGGTAGGGAGGAGGGGGATGGTGTTGGTGGAGGGGGAAGGTTGTTAAGGTCGGAAGGAGAGAGGGGTGTTGGGGGTAGGAGAGAGAGGGGGTGTTGGGGGTAGGAGAGAGAGGGGTGCTGTGGGTAGGAGTGAGAGGGGGTGTTGGGGGTAGGAGAGAGAGGGGGTGTTGGGGGTAGGAGAGAGAGGGGGTGTTGGGGGTAGGATGGAGGGGAGAAGGGTGATATTGTAGAGGACAAAGAAGGGGGTGGGGGGTAGTGGGTGTTGTAGTTGGACGAGAGAAGGTTGTTGGTTATAGGGGTTGGAAGGGGAGAAGTGTAGAGGAGGGGAGGGTTATGGTGGTGTTGGGGGTTGGGAGGAGGGGAGAGGGCGAGGTAGGGAAAAGAGGGAGGGAGCAGAATTTGAGGTGACGTCTTGCTCACATGGCCATGCTGAAGTCTAGGTCATGCACGGTGTCTGATAGGGAGGTAGGGGACGACGGTAGGGGAAGGGAGGGAAGAGAGTAAAGGAGGAGGGGAGAGAGTAGGGGAGGAAGGGGAGAGATGGCGTTGGTGTATGGGGAGCGCGAGAGGGGGGAGATGGGGAATTGGAGATTAGGTATTATTGGGGGGAGTGAGTGGGGGAGGGGGAGGGGGAGGGGAATGGGTGTATCACGTACGAATCTGGTTTGTTGGAAATTTATATGGGCTTGCTCATCGTCATTGTGATCAGCTGATTGGTAGAGACATCAGGAGAGAGAGAAAAAAAAAACGAGTATTTCTTTGTCTTCTGTGTGTCTCCTTGTCGAAGTATTTTCCCGAGTAAAGATTTGAAAGAAATGAATGTTTTAATCTTATTCTACACTTTTCGATTAGGATTGGAGTGTATGACAAAGCAGAATTATACAATTTTTCTCGCTTGGATGACACTGTCGAGATGTGACTTGATTGTCTTGTTGATTTCGCAATGCTGATCAAGGTTGGCGGCGGCGAGAGCCGAGAGGGGACAAGAAGTGGAATATTCTGTGCGCGTTGTGAGTGAGTGAGTGAATGAGTGAGTAAGTGAGTGAGTGAGTGTGTTGAGTTGAGTTGAGTTGAGTAAGTGAGTGAGTGAATGAGTGAATGAGTGAATGAGTGTGTGTGTATGTGTGTATGTGTGTATGTGTGTATGTGTGTATGTGTGTATGTGTGTATGTGTATGTGTGTATGTGTGTGTGTGTGTGTGTGTGTGTGTGTGTGTGTGTGTGTGTGTGTGTGTGTGTGTGTGTGTGTGTGTGTGTGAGAGAGAGAGAGAGAGAGAGAGAGAGAGAGAGAGAGAGAGAGAAAGAAAGAAAGAAAGAAAGAAAGAAAGAAAATGTTTATGTTTGCGCTCGCGTATATATATGCAGTTTGAGCTAAAATAAAAGATGAAAAATAAATGGAATTATACGCCATCGTATTTTCCGATTCCGCCTCCATCTTGATAAACTCATATAGCGCCGATTCCAAGGATGTCTTAGCAGCAGCAGCAAGCGAGTAGGCGTCGTGGTTCATGGGTGGTTCGTGGGTGGTTCATGGGGTCGTGACTTCGCTTATGAACCGGAAACGAATGATTTTTCCCCCAGTATTTTTTTTCCTTTTTTTTCTTCATTTTTTTTCTTTTTGTACGTTGGGTTTGGGGTTGGAGGACTAAAAGAAATCTGATCATGTGTTGGAAATACGGTGTTTCCGAGGGTGAAAGTGGGAAAGTTCAAAGAAAAAGGTGCCGTTGCAACACATGACCTGACTCGGCACAATGCTGCAGTCCTACGTGAGGGAGTGAGGGATGGAGAGGGAGAGGGAGAGGGAGAGAGAGAGGAAGAGAGAGAGGGAGTGAGAGAGAGAGAGCGAGTGACAGAAACAGAGAGGGAGGGAGGGAGGGAGGGAGGGAGGGAGGGGGGAGAGAGGGAGGGAGGGAGAGAGGGAGAGAGGGAGAGAGAGGGAGGGAGAGAGAGAGAAAAAGAGAAAGAGAAAGAGAGAGAGAATGACAGACAGGTAGATAGACAGACAGACAGACGGACACGGATAGATAAGCACAGACACACAAACACACATATCGATGAATAAATAGATAGGTAAATAAGTAAATAAATAAATAAATAAATAAATAAATAAATAAATAACGAAAGAAAGAATGGCAGAGAGAGTGGGG
>NC_091574.1:34261875-34281875 GCF_042767895.1 Penaeus vannamei | reverse complement strand
AATTCGGTTTATGAATGGAAGGAATTCGGTTTATGAATGGAAGGAATTCGGTTTATGAATGGAAGGAATTCGGTTTATGAATGGAAGGAATTCGGTTTATGAATGGAAGGAATTCGGTTTATGAATGGAAGGAATTCGGTTTATGAATGGAAGGAATTCGGTTTATGAATGGAAGGAATTCGGTTTATGAATGGAAGGAATTCGGTTTATGAATGGAAGGAATTCGGTTTATGAATGGAAGGAATTCGGTTTATGAATGGAAGGAATTCGGTTTATGAATGGAAGGAATTCGGTTTATGAATGGAAGGAATTCGGTTTATGAATGGAAGGAATTCGGTTTATGAATGGAAGGAATTCGGTTTATGAATGGAAGGAATTCGGTTTATGAATGGAAGGAATTCGGTTTATGAATGGAAGGAATTCGGTTTATGAATGGAAGGAATTCGGTTTATGAATGGAAGGAATTCGGTTTATGAATGGAAGGAATTCGGTTTATGAATGGAAGGAATTCGGTTTATGAATGGAAGGAATTCGGTTTATGAATGGAAGGAATTCGGTTTATGAATGGAAGGAATTCGGTTTATGAATGGAAGGAATTCGGTTTATGAATGGAAGGAATTCGGTTTATGAATGGAAGGAATTCGTTTATGAATGGAAGGAATTCGGTTTATGAATGGAAGGAATTCGGTTTATGAATGGGAAGGCATTCGGTTCATGAATGGAAGGAATTCGGTTTATGAATGGAAGGAATTCGGTTTATGAATGGAAGGAATTCGGTTTATGAATGGAAGGAATTCGGTTTATGAATGGAAGGAATTCGGTTTATGAATGGAAGGAATTCGGTTTATGAATGGAAGGAATTCGGTTTATGAATGGAAGGAATTCGGTTTATGAATGGAAGGAATTCGGTTTATGAATGGAAGGAATTCGGTTTATGAATGGAAGGAATTCGGTTTATGAATGGACATGCAAAGCAGTCGGTGGAAGGCGGAAGCTTGCGGTTTTCTCTCCGGCTTTTGTCAATGCCACACTCATGCCACCGCGAATACGCCGTTTCTCTATGGCGATGAGTATGTGAGGGCGTTCTTGGGTTCCCGCCGTGGGAGACGAGGGGGCTGAGTTAGCGCCAGATCTGTTGGGATGGCGGAGGAATGAGGAAGAGAGTGAGGAATGGCGGAGGAGTGAGGAAGAGAGTGAGGAATGGCGGAAGAGGAATAGGGTGGGAAACGGCGGAGGAGGAAGAGAGTGAGGAATGGCGGAGGAGGAAGAGGGTGAGGAATGGCGGAGGAGGAAGAGAGTGAGGAATGGCGGAGGAGGAAGAGAGTGAGGAATGGCGGAGGAGGAAGAGAGTGAGGAATGGCGGAGGAGGAAGAGAGTGAGGAATGGCGGAGGAGGAAGAGAGGGAGTAATGGCGGAGGAGGAAGAGAGGGAGGAATGGCGGAGGAGGAAGAGGGTGAGGAATGGCGGAGGAGGAAGAGAGTGAGGAGGAGGAAAATGCACCTCGGGGTTAATGGCAGGCGGTTGGTTCACTTCAGTAGCCTCTGATGGAGATCCCGCTGGACTTCCGGTCGCTGATCCCGCCGAGGTACTGGGCTGCGTCCGAGATGGAAGCCGGGGGCCTAGGGGCTGCGGGCGTTGCCTCTGCTCCAAGGATCTGGCGCGGGCGGCGTCGGACGGCTATTTCGCCCGGCTTCCTGGTCGGATGAGGCGCTGTTCATGTGAATAGGAAACCGAAGGCACTGGTGGATTTCCTGTAATTGACTCACGTTCATACATACATACATCCACCCCACACACACACCGACACAGCATCTCTCTCTCTCTGTCTCTCTCTCTCTCTCTCTCTCTCTCTCTCTCTCTCTCTCTCTTTCTCTCTCTCTCTCTTCTCTCTCTCACTCACTCACTCACTCACTCACTCACTCACTCACTCACTCACTCACTCACTCACTCACTCACTCACTCACTCACTCACTCACTCACTCACTCACTCACTCACTCACTCACACACACACACACACACACACACACACACACACACACACACACACACACACACACACACACACACACACACACACACACACACACACACACACACACACACACGTACATGTCATTCACATACAAAGGTAATTATATTAATGACAGCTTCTTTTCCTTTCTACGTTTTATTTAAACGACTAAACCTGCAGACGCTACAGTTATGTATGTCATTTTTTATTTATGCTGAAGTTCAGATTTTTATAATGATTAAACATTTTAATGTCTGTTGAGTCTCGTCTTTTTTCAAAAATAAAAAAGCGACCAAGTTGAGATCACTAGTACAGATTGCATGTTGACTGGCAACTTTCTGGCAGTTTCCCGTGGAGTTGCTAGTGTGGATTATCACCAAGATATCCCAGCTGGCGGAGGGGGGGCGGTGAGGGGGTGGGAGGAAGGGGGGTCGCTCTCAACAAGGCAGTCGTGAAAACAAAAAACCGTTTTATAACCCGTGTGGGTGTTTTATTTTCTTTCTTTTTTTAAGATTTGTCTTATGTTCAACCGCTACACGGCTGTGATTTTAGCGTTGGTGGCGGGAGGCTGTAACTGCCGATTTCACTGTGGTTTTCAACCTCTCCGTCCACCGATACGATTGGGTGCGAGGAACCGAATCAACACGGCGCCATAAAAGTATGAATAGGGAGGAGTGATTTATCGGTTACACAAAGAGCGCTGAAGACATGTGCCGGTGTGAGTTTTGCGTGAGGATGTGTGTACATTTCGAGTAAGATGGCTGCGGCAGTTGCGGGAGAGTCGACCATCTTGCACTCGTCACCAGCGCTGGCTACGACTTCCGTGGTTGATGAAGACCAATTGGGAGTCGCAGGCCCAGTCGCCAGCTGGTGAATGGACCAAGGTGTTGTTTTGGGTTATTTTTGGTGTTTTAAGGTGAACAGGTTCGACTTCGTATAGTTTGAGATATTGTATTTGTTGTACGGCAACGATGTACAGTTAGTGGGTGTATGCAGTGATTATTTTTTTTAAATGAAGAAAAATATGCATTGTCTCTTGTTCGAATTGAATTAAGTGTTTGACAGCAATTATGAATGGAAAATGAAGTCCACATGGATGATGAATGGAGGAGAGATAATCACTTACATATTTGGGTAATCACACTTATCCGAGGTTCCTTACTTGGAGGAATCGATGTAGGCCTACTCTGTGGTCTACATACAATAAGTAGCCTAGTTCATCTCGGCGGGGTGACATCACCCAGGGAGGCTGAGTTGCAGAAGGTAATGATGAGGAAGAAGTAGGTTGTCACGAGAGGCTGAGAACTAGATTTTGGAGAGGTTGTGAGGCAGTTGGAGCGTCTGAGAGAGAGAGAGAGAGAGAGAGAGAGAGAGAGAGAGAGAGAGAGAGAGAGAGAGAGAGAGAGAGAGAGAGAGAGAGAGAGAGAGAGAGAGAGAGAGAGAGAGAGAGAGAGAGAGAGAGAGAGAGAGAGGGGGGAGAGGAGATGTGGAGAACAAAGTGTTGTGAATTTGTGGGGTGTAGATGCTGGTAATGAGAGAGGAAGTGGCAGAAGGTGCTGACAGAAGGGGTAAAAAGACCAACGGCTTTCTCCTCTTTGGCTTCGTTGTAATGACACCAAAAGCTATTGTATATTCATGCAAGAGCAATAACATGTATATCATTTGCTAAATACGCGAACACGAAATGTGTATTTGTTTGCATACAAGCGTTATTTTTTTGGAGTAGTAAGTAGCTGGCCTCCATTCCCTTGCTGACATACTGCTATCCGTAATCATGTATGGAATCATCAATAAGGACTGGACTTGTACTTCAGTTATACGGCACCTTATAGAATTCCACACTTCTTTCAGTCCATTGCTTTACATAAGCTGTAGAAGTATGGATTGGCTGGTAGGATGGTAGCGTGATGGTCTGCATTCGCCATTGCAGATACTGGAACGCCTGCAACATTGTACGGGTTATAAGTCGGCGCAACATGTAATCACGAGGAATTTGGATGCGTAGAGAACTTTCTCTGAACAAATGTCAGTCACAGGGCGCTAGTTTCGCTCTGGGGTTTAGAGTTGATTTGCAGGTTGATAAACTTAGTATTTTTGACCATGAGGTCTGCAGACTGCGTGTCCCTTTTGCCGCACTAACGATGTGCAACGTCGTGTCCGTCTTGTCTACGATATTGATTTAGATATGAAGTAGCGATAGATTACCGTTTTTAAATCTCGCTAATTTACGGGTGTATTTGATTTCGAACTTCCCGAGGTTTTTTTTCGATTATATGTGTGTCGGCGGTCACCTATTATCATCTATACCAATGTTAATAAAACTATCGAAAGTGGCGGACCTGTAACCGGTAATTAATCTGTACCATAATGTAATGTGTTTACGACTCAGAAAGTATTTGGGTATCCATATTGACATTGATTTATATCTGAAAAATATAATGCACAATGTAATAGTTGATTTTTAAGTATTATATTTCAATTTTACGTCTATACGGTATCCTCACTTCCTGGTATTCGTAGCACTGGCCTATCCTACCAAGGTCTTATATAGACCTTGTATTCTACTGCTTTATAGATCATGTGGCCGCGTACGTAAACTCAGAACAGAGTTGTGTTGTTCAGTTAATTAATCATTATTTCATGAAAAAAGTCCAGTACAGCGTTATTTTTTACACATTGGTAACACTTTCGGCCGGCTACATCCATTATCGATCATGTTACTCTGTTGGTCCAGGTACTATTTTGGCTTCTGATTACCAGCATTGGGATATTTATTGCGGGAGGTAGATCAGTGATAAATAAGAATTGTTTTTCCACACGGCTAATGACTGTTCTTCAACCATTGAGGCGTGTGTGTTTTTTAGCTGAGAGGTATTTTTTATTACTTTTACGACTATATAACGTCTTGCAAAAGTGAATTGTTTTTCACTAGTGGTCTTTAATTACTGGTTGTGCGTTATTGTGGTCGTAAGTTATGTAAGCTCAGCGGCGTGTTTTATTCATGGTGTAATCTTTCAATTTTTCCATCGAGTGCAGCAGTTTGCTTGTTGCTAGACTTGTGATGTCGACTTTTCCTTGTCAGGTTCATCCTGTGGTTTTTGAGAGAGGCAGTTGAGTTTTAATCATTAGCACAAATTGATAATTATTTGCATTTGATATCAGGCATCACTGTTAATGACATTTAAAACAACATTTGTTAAGGAGTAGTTTGCGTGTAGAACTTGATCTCCATTCTAACATGCTTATTATTTTACTTCCAGACGGAGCAATGACCGGGAGGCTGCCAGAAGGTCCTGGGGCCCCGCAGACAAGGAGGAGGGCAACAGGGAATTTTGGGCATCGATACAAGAACCTTATGACTACATCATGGGCAGCAATCTTATTCCAGACTCCTGCCAGGTGGGATGGTCTATGATTTTGCAAAATGTGTAAATACCATTGAAATAGTGGGTAATGTTGTAAATATGAGATGTATATTTTGTTTTTAGAATTAATCTAAAGAGAACTGTAAATTAAAAAAAGGATTTACTTTGCATTTTAGTTAATAAAAATCTTTGCATGTGGTAGTCATAGATATTGCTCATGAGAGGGACACATGAGCAGGCATCACCTCAGATAAAAGTGGAAATACCACAAAGATTCCAAAGCACAAAGCATGCAGTTGCAGAAATAGGAGAAGGGCATGCCAGCTCCCATTACAGGTGTTAAGTTGACGTAGACTGACCCTGGTTCACTCTTTCAGGTTGGAGACACGACAGAAGCCCCATCCTCAGGGGAGTTTGAACTAAGTTGGGACAGTGGTGATGTGTCGCCGCCTTATGTCTGGAGTTTCTCCGAGTTTCTTGACCAGTACAATGAGCTTTATGAGTGGCTTATTCAAGTCCAGCTGAAGCTTTATTCACATTCTAACCCACCAGACAAGGCTGCAAGGATGGTGAGATTTTTAAAGATTTGTGTTTTGTTTATTATATTTGTGCTCTTTTTTAGCATCTATATTCTTAGCAAGTGGAAAGAGATGCTTTTGATTTTAATATTAAATATTGTACTTTATGATAACTTTGACTTACAAAAGCTAACCATTGTAGTCAAATGGGTTAATAATCATGTAATAATTGTAAATGTACAGTATAGATTGGAACATTTTTCTCTTTTCTCAATGCTTGATTAACTTGCTTAACTTGATATTTTGAGATTTTTTCATTTCCTTAGATTGTAATTAGAGATATTTTTTTTTTTTTTTTTTTTTTCAAATTTGAAATGTTGATGAAGTTTGTAAATACAACATACAGATAAGCAGTATATAAGTTGCACATTGTGAATGACACAACTTACATAATAACAGGTTTTTGTAACAGATAGTTAATTTAATGTTGTTACATATTATGAAATGAAAGTTACTAATGGAATTATGATTTTGAATATAGTTTAAAACAAGGAATTTGTTATATTTTCTATTTCCCATACATTGCAATAAATCAAACATATATTTGTTCTGAAATTTTTGTCACATATATTAGATACTGCATAGGCAAATGATATGGCAATATGAGATTTAACATATCCACACAAATATTTCTGAAGACATTATAATTCATGCATATATTTAATAGATGCATTTTATGAAGGATCTTGATAGGGAACAAATAGTTAAGACATAAGATTCTTTTCCGTTTATTAACAACCCAGTGACATTTTTCATTGACTAATTTGCTAATTTTAAAAGCACTCTGATACCAAAGCATCAAAGTGCTAATTTCATTTGGTTCAATTTTATTGTATGATGGACTGACCAACTGTAATGTAGATCTAGTGAATTAATGAATAAATAAGTATTTTTATGCATCGTTTGTAAAATCAATAATGTATCTTTATCAATGAAAAAGATGTGAAATTGTATTTTACTGATGAAACCATCCCTTGATCACAGGCACAGCAGGAGGAATTACGCAGGCGCACCTTCAGGCGAACACTTTTTGTAGAACAGGGTGAACGAGTTGCTCAGCGATACCCAGGCTCAGCTGATGAGATTAGCTGGCGTGTGAACTACCTGAACAACAAATGGGATCAGCTGGAGAGCACCTTCACACCTGCCAAGGGTCGCAATCAAGAGGTGGAGGTTGAATTAGGTAAGCGCTTTGGTAATCATTGATGTTTTTGGGGATTATTCTGATAGAAGTTTGGTTGTAAACAGTTTTTGAAGAATGATTGAGATTAGGGAGGTATTGTTGATTCCATCTTGTATTGGATTATACAGTTCAAGTAAATGTGTTAAGTTCTTATTTGAAATCAGATTATGTGGGAAGAAGTACCTGTATTTTATAAATTTATGGTATCTTTATGTAATCTGTAATAAGTATTTGCCATTTTAACATACTCCAAATGATACTCAAGACAATTGTGAGAAATTGTAATACTATATGTCTTATTAGTTAATGAAAAAAATGTTTGGAAATAATTTGCCTCTAGTTAAATCACCAATATCATCCCTGTTATGCTAACCTTCATAGGAAAAGCTTTTAGGACAGGTAAATTTGCATGTCATCCTTGTATGAAACCATTGGAAATTAGTAACAGTCTAATTGGATTTTCAAGAAACATAGATGTCAGTTCTAGATAGAGTTTAATGTTTAAAGTAGCAGTCTCATGACGTGTTCTTGTCAATAGAAATAATAATCAGTAATGGATTGATATTTAGTGTATTTTTGTACAAACAAAAAATGAGAGAGTAGGTTGGTGCATTGTTGAAAACTTGATCATTAAAAATTACCTCGGATAATGCACGTACTATATGTTAAATAAAGTACGTTGTTAGTCTCTGATAATAGCGTTTGTGAGTTAAAGTGTACATTTTAGAAATATTATTTCAGGTATTAATTTCACTGCTAGATTTTGAGTATCATTAATGATGTGTTATCTTTTTTATCATAAACTGATTTTGTGCAGTGAAAGTTGAAAGGATTTTCAGTCCTTTTGAAATTCCTTTTTCTATAGGATTAGTCAAGCTTTCATCACTGATACTAAATGAGTCAGATGAATCTCTTAATTCATAAATAATTACTTTGATAACTTGCCTAACAAAGTTACTTTCTCGCCTTGAATTTATCATAATCCAGAAAAAAAACTCCATAAACAGTATTGCATTTATAAAGGTCTCACAGTATAGTAAAACTTTTTCATAAGAGACTGCATTTTGATTATAGTATGTCTGTGGTCATTTCTAATTTGAATGATAGACTGAAAGTAGAAACAAATCATGATAATGAAGGGCATTATTATTTTTGTTGTTACTAATTTGAGTTATTAAAACATTTCAGTTGAGTTCACTAACTATTTACAACAGCGGTTCTTAACCTCGATGGCACACCCCCCTAGCAGGGTATTAGTAATTTCCAAGGGGAGTGCAAGCACTTGGGAAAAAGCAGGAATTTCTTTAATTATATTAGTTATTATCTTAAAGAGAGCATGTTCTAAAAATAACTTTGATAATAATGTGACCAATCCATATTCAATAAAAGAATTTATTGATGATTTTCTTTACAATCTATGAGGAAATTATATTCATAGATGTAAGCAGGGATTGAAGGGAAGGACAAATTCTTAGAGGAGGCATGGTAGTAAAAAGGTTAAGAACCACTGTTTTACAATGTTATTAAGACTTAACATTAACTAATATCTGTTTTGAGTTTGAGCTGATTATGTGTATGCAGTAACTGTGTGCATGTCTTGACCCTAAAATTATTTAGATAGAACTGTTATATATATATATATATATATATATATATATATATATATATATATATATATATATATATGTATGTATGTATGTATGTATGTATATGTATATGTATATGTATATGTATATGTATATATATGTATATGTATGTGTGTGTATATATATATATATATATATATATATATATATATATATATATATGTATATATATATATATATATATATATATATGTAAAAATATATGTATGTATATGTATATGTATATGTATATGTATGTATGTGTATTTGTATATGTATGTATATGTATATTTATATGTGTATATATATATATTTATATGTGTATATATATGTATATATATATGTATATATATATATATATGTATATATATATATATGTATATATATATGTATACATATATATATATATATGAATATATATATGTTTATATATATATATATATGTTTATATATATATATATATATATATGTATATGTATATATATATGTATATATGTATATATATATATATTTATATATTTATATATATGTATATATATGTATATATATGTATATATATATATATATATATATATATATATATATATATATATATATATATATATATATATATATTGTGGTATTGTGTCTGAAATGGAAAGAATACTAAAAGTGGTATGAATAACTGAATAAGAAATAATATAATGTGGGAATTGCAACTTTAGCATCTTAGACTCAAATTTGTATGGAGTAAAAATATATTGTAACAGTGGACCTCTAAATTGTTTATATAAAATCAAGAAAAAAGTATAATCATGTGTAAGGATTATTTTAAATTCAATTGGTTGTTTGCATCTCCTTCTAGACTTGGCCCATGAAGAGGGCATCTTACGACGTTGGTTGAGTGACATGGAAGAGCAGATCCAGCCCCTTACTTGCCGTCTGCCACGTGGCTGCTCCCTTCGACCACTTCAAGATCGCTACAGAGACAATCAGGTACGTCTTCTAAGTGGTGTTCATCTCTAATGTCCTTTGTATGTAGTCATTATCATGTCTTCTAGATCTTAGTTTATAAAGAATTGATAAAGGGTTTGAGATTCTTTCTTAAAAGAACATGATAAAATGGGTCTGAACTTTTCTTCGAAATCAAATGAGTACAGGCATTTACAAGGAAATCTTAGATAACATGAGTATGCTATAAGAGCCTGTATCATTGACAAATTTGAGGATGTGAAGCATTTGAAGATTAAGATTTTAAGGACAGCGACTGTGTAAATTGATGAATAGAGTTAAAATTTGTATGTAATGACAGACAAAAATGATAGTCATATTTTTTGATGACCCACCATAATTTTATAGTTACCCATACGAATTTGATAATCAGAAAACGGAATATTCTTTATAAGAGTTACCCGTAGAAATTTGATATACAGAGAATGGAACATTCTTTTAAGGGGTGCCTAAAGGAAAATGAGAATACCACTCTTGGCTATAATTTAATGTATTTATTTGCTGTTAGTACCACGAAACCTAAATCATGCCGTAGCTCCAAATCAGATTTTTATAAGGTGTGAGGCATATCACTGTATTATTTGTTGCTTGCACACATGGAATCAGTAATTTCCATTTTCTATGTTCTTGTGGCAAAGGTTAGCGTCTTATTTTCACTTTGGATATGGTTAAAAATAATGGAAAACTAAAAGATGAGAAAATAAACAGTACTAGAAGAAACATCAACACACCTGGCACTTGGAGGTTTACGTGCCTACATGAGGTATAGCGAGAGGGTGAAGTGGCCATTAGAAGTAGGCTTCATATCCACTCATTACCCCACCCCCCTTTCTCTAGGCTTCATCTCCGCTCGGAAGTCTCCCCCACTTTCTCTGCAGACTTCATCCCCATGCTGCACCCCCCTCTTTCTCTAGGTTCCATCCCCATGCGGCAGCCCCCACCCCTTCTTTCTCTAAGCTTCATACCCCACGTGGCAGCCCCCCTCCATTTTCTAGGCTTTATACCCCACGTGGCAGGGTCCCCTCTTTCTCTAAGTTTCATAACCCACATGGACCCACCCCCATTCTCTGGGCTTCATACCCCACGTGGCAGTCCCCCCCCCCCTTTATTTCTATAAGCTTCATCTCCACGCGGCAGTCCCCCCCCCCCCCCCTTTCTCTAGGCTTCATCCCCACGCGGCATCCCCCCCCCTTTCTCTGCTTAATTACAATTCGGAGGAAAGTGTAGAGTTGAGAGGGCCGAGGCACCTCCCGCTGGGCCTCGGCTTTGATCTGGGTGCCGGGACCGCTCGCAGCATCGCCCGCCCTCTCGGTTCCTTCCTGTGCGATGGGGGTCCTCTGTCCTTCGGTTGGGGGCCTTGTTGTTTTTTTCTGTTCTTATTTCGCAACTTTTTTCTCTCTCTTTTCTACTTATGATCTTTGATTTGTTTCTCTCTCTCTCTCTCTCTCTCTCTCTCTCTCTCTCTCTCTCTCTCTCTCTCTCTCTCTCTCTCTCTATCTATCTATCTCTTTTTTCTCTTTATCTCTCATTCTCTCTCTCTCGCTCTCTCACTCACTCACTCACTCACTCACTCACTCACTCACTCTTTCTTTCTTTGTTTTTTCTTGGTTTCCCTCTCTTCTTTTTTTTTTTTTTTTTTTTTTTTTCATTTTCCCATTTTTTTTCTCTTCTGTTTCCCTTTATCTTCTTGCTTTCTCTTTTGACCCTTATGTATTCTCCTCTCTTTCCTTTTCTTGTTTCAGTTTGTCGTCTTTTTCCTTTTCCTCGTGTATTTTCTTCTCTTTTCTTTTACTCTTTATTTTTATTTATCCACTTTTTTCTTTTCCTCTTCCCTTCTCATATCTCATCTTTGCTTCCCTTCTTATTTCATCTCTTTTTCGCCTCTGTCCCCTCCTCCCTCCCTCTTCTCATTTCATCCGTTGTTCCCCCCCCTTGCCATTCTAAATAATTTACCCTCATCTTGTCCTATAATTTTGCTGAGATTTTCAAAAATACACATTAATCCCTTTTAGGTTCTGATCCCCTTATCCCCCTCCCCCCTACCGTCTTTTTGGCCATCAATTATTCCCTATTTGCGCACGCCCCGCGCATTTCCATCCTCATGTCATCTAATTATGTCTGCGTTGGTTTTATAACCTTGTTAATTTGACGGTGTTGTGGTGCTGTTGCATGCTCTTTATGTTTTATTTATTTTATTTTTATTTTTTTACTAAGCGTCTAATGATGTTTATGTTGTATGCGATAAATTTTAGATTTGGGTTTTTTGTATTTTGGGGGTAAATAAATGTTATTGTCTTTGCGTTACCTTTGATTGCGTATTGTCGTTCTCTGTTCATCGAAGTGTTTTGTATTTATCGCTTAATAATAAGCGTATTGCAATTAGATTCACATTTCATCGTAAGGTAATCGATTTTTTCTTTGGTCACATTTTACACGAACGAAAGGAAAGATTTCGTACCTTATCGCCTACACTTTCCCTTGCAAGTTTACCATCCCTTACTCCGTACAGGATTTTTGATGTAAAGCTACAAAAGCGTGACGAGTGGGGAGATAGGGAAAATCATTAAATCTCGAGAGAGTGTCACACTCATATTTACGACTAGTGAGGCACGGGTTTCCGCAGTGGTTTCGGATTCGCTACGGTCGGCTTGGCAATAAATGTCCGGGGTACTTAAGTGGTTTTGGAATCGGCCTATGGGTTACGATCGCCTATTGTGGGTGAGAAATTTATGTCTTGCGCACATCTGCTGACAGAGGGTTCTGATCTCGATTCGGAAGAGGATTGGGAAGAGGAGGGAAGTGGTTGGGCGAGTGTTTTGCAGGGAGGGACCATTTTCTGTGTTTTTTTTATACCTTCAAAAAGTGTGTCATAAAAAATGTTTTATATATTTCTAGTGATTTCATTGTCATGGGACTGACAAAATTGCGCAAAATACTGTTCGTGAATTGCAATATTCATGCGGGAGGTAAAAAGTAAGAACACGTAGTTTCTTCATTTCTCATTTATGACACACCATCCGCTTTGGTTCCTCCAGCGTCGCCGTGTCGCCTGTCACCACGAACGCGTCCTTCGGCTGAAACCACATTAGTCATGATAATGAGGCTTTATATTCAATCCTCTTGGTTATTTATGCGTCTAGGCGGGGGGTTGCAGGGGTGGTGGTTAAAGAGCTTTAAGAGGAAGGGGTGCTGGGAAGACATAAAAAAGGGGAGCCTCAGTAAACTACATATTTTTTTTCCCGTTTTGAAAATTCATTCCCCCTTCCTGCCCCATGGGATTAATAGATTATTTTGCCGACGTTTTATGTTAATGGTGGGGAGGCGTCATGGTGTGCGGAGCGGATGTGCGTCTTGTTTGTCTGTGTCTGTGTCTGGGAGCTCGCTGGCGTTGCGGGGATGTCACCCTCGGGCTGGATAAGGGTGAGAAGGAAGGGGAGGTGCTGCCCTTTGGCGTAAGGGCGACCGCTAATGGAGATGATAGTTGTAGGGCGCTGAGGATAAGGATGGTTTTGTGTTGTTGTTTCCGTGCTGTTCTGCTGTTGTAGATGTTGCAGTTTGTAACGATATGATGATGATCGTCATGATGGTAATGATTTTGATATTAGTATTGGCTAACAGTGCAGCCTTTGGTAATAGTGATACCGTTATCAATAACATTAGTATTGATGTTACTGGCATCATTTGTTGGGATCTGCAGCATCATTTCATATAATAGTACAAATAAAGTATATTGGGATATAAACAGCAGAGGTATAATAATAATTCCAAGAGCTTTCATATCAGAAGGTCAAACGTCAACGAGGTATGAAATGACTGTCAAGTGGGAATATATTAATTCTCTTTCATTCGAATGAATTTGTCTTCCCTTGCTTATTTATTTTATGAGGGAGGCAGGAGGAAGGGAGAAAAGAGAGGAGAGACTGAGAGAGGGAGATGGAAAAGGAGAGGAAAGGGAAGAGGAAGTGACAGAGGGAAAGGGAGAAGGAAGAGAGAAAGGAGGAGTGGGATGGAGTCAGAAAACATAAAGGGAAATGGTGAAACAAATAGAAAGTTGTCTTACAGTGCTTGATGTAGGGGATGAAAAAGGCCAGCTAAAAGTGTAAAGAGAAAGTAGCCAGTAATGCAGTTCTGGTGTAGAAAAAATAGAAGAAATAATAAAAAGATTCTAACTTTCTAACAAAAGGAGGGATTAAGGGAAGGGGGGAAGAATGACCGAGAGGGAGGGAGTGCAGAGAACAAGAGGGAGAACAGGAAGGGAGGAAGGAAGGAAGGAGATTAACAAGGGAGAGAACGGGAAAGAAGGGGAGGGAGAGGAGGGGTCAGCTCTAACAAGATTTTAGGCATCACGGTTGACTCGTTCGCGGGTCAACGGGGCAGAAGGAGAAGACGAATTCTGTAATAACAGTATTTCAGGCGTCGGGAGGCCGGCCGAGACTCGCGCCCCGACGGGAGGAAGTAATTTCATTTTCTCTCTAGTTACGTGTGCGATGAGGGCGACTGCATTGTGTTCCTTGATAAACGCGTTTTTTTTTCTTTTTTCCTTCTTTCTTTCGTTCTTTATTTATTTATTTATTTTGGTTATGTTGCGTGTTTCATTTTGGTTTCTGTGACGCGAGGTGTTTTTTTTTAAATTTTGGTTCGTTTATTTGATTTGGTTTTGCGGAAAACGAAAGGTTTTAATTTGAGTTCATTTTAATTGTGATCAGAATGCTGTTCCGCGAAGTCCGTGCTGCTTGATGAGGCAGTGTTGATGCCCCATTGCCAGCTTGACGACCGTAAAATGACAAGTGGTTCATTTTTTATTTCATTTTTGAATTACTATCCTACTCTGTATTTTGATGGCCTTTTTGGGTTGAAATGGGCGGGATGACGAAGAAGGGGTGGTGGGGGGGGGGCTGTGGGAAGTGGGTAAGGGGGGGGAGGCACGTGCGAGATATTTTCACGGTCATGGAAATTGTTACGGTGATTCATAGATGGCGTGGTTGTCGTCGGAGGAAATTATGTCATGGCTAATGAGGTTCTAAAAAGATGAATCATTTTTTTTATGTTCTCTGTAAACTGTTGCTTCGTTTAGATGTTTTTCGTATTCCTTCCTCTGTTCGTTTTTCCCTCCTAATTGTTTGTTCACATTTCTCCTTTTCTTTCGCGCCTTCGCATTGCTTGGATAGTTCCGCTTCTCACATCTCTTTATTATCTTTCCGATTCCTCTTTTATCCTCCTCTTCTCTCCTGTTGATACTCCATCCCTCTCCTGCCTCCTTCACTCCTTTGACCTCTCGCTGTTATCAAACACTCCTGCAAAAAACCTCTGTTATACATATTGTTATGAATGCAAGTACCCTCAGCGAGAGAGTAAGTGAGGGGGTAGGGGGTGCGGGGAGAGAGAGGGGGCGTCACGTGGCGTATATAACAGCCACATTGTCTGCGTATGTTGGAGGGGAGGATACTGAGGATGGGGGAGGATGGGGACGGCGGGGTGGGATGGGGAGGTGGGGGTTGGCTTCAGGAACTCCCCCAAAGGATGTATCTGTCCGGGGAGTGTTGCGGAGGAGCCGAGGAGAGGCGTGTGAGAGGGCTGTCGGCTCGAGCCACTGGAGAGTCCTTGTGAGGCTCTTGGTGCTGCTTCTGTTTTGGTTTGTTGTTGAGGCTGCGGCCCCTGTTGCGATTTCTGTCGATAAATATTGCTCCTGGTCTTTCATCCGCGGCCCTTGAATTAGCGGGGAAGCGAGATGGTTTTGCGGGTTTCTCTGTGTGTGAATGTAATGATTAGTGTATTTTTTGCAGTATGATCGTGTTCGGAGAATGGTACAAACGCCGCGTTTGATCTGATTTCACGCTACGACTCCCCTTTCGAGGATGTTGTCGGCGGTTTGCTTTTTTTCTGCAGTGCCACTCGCGTTTGTCTCAATATCACTGCATTTCATGACCTTGATTGATTGGATTCGATGCCCTTCTTAGCATTATTCGTGCCCCGAACTCCGTGACCTCTGCACTGGGTAGGCAAGCGCGAACCCCTTGAAGCTCCGCCCGATGCCTTTGTATGCAATTTCCCTTGACAGATACAACACCCTGCTTTCCCAGGAAGATGTATTTTGCTAAACAAATAGCACTAAAAACAGCAATAATTTATGAAATAATGGGAAATGCCTGCCAGTCTTCTCAGGAACGATGGGTAACATAACATATGCTCCCACCTCTCGATCATCGCCGCCCCTTCCCCTCTCCCCTTCCTCCCTCCCCGCCTGCCCCCTCCCCACCTGCTTCCCATTCTTCCCCCCCCCCTCCCGGCCTCTTGCCCACCGTCCTTCGCAGAGGAGAAATGATCGAGGGAAGGAAGAGGGCTATAATTAGATGTAGGGATGCAACACTCGACGAGGGGGTGGGCTCCGTGTCTGGTTCGCGTCACGAGGGAGAGGGGAGAGGGAGAGGAGGGAGATGAGGGAGATGAAGTAGGGGTTGGAGAGATAAAGGGGGTAAGGGGAAAAAAATATGCGGGAGAGAAGGGGGAGGGGGTCTGGGGGCGTGGCTGATAAGGGTTCAGATCAGAAGGGTCATAATTTTGCCCCCTGTGATATGGGCGCGGATAAAAGGTATGGGTGGGTGATGGGGGTGGGGAGGGGGGGGGGGCGATGGATGGGATGGTGCGCATATGGTTGGGAAAGAGGGGGGGAGGGGGAAGTGAAACTGGGGGTTGGGTGATTTGTAGAAAGAGTTGTATCGTCACGAAAGGGGAAATACAGGGTCTTAGATGGGCATGTTGTATTTACTGCACGGTCGGCGGGATCGGATATTTCTTCAAAGAACCGGCCTGGAACTCGCTGAAGGAAAGGCCGATGAATGGGGATGTACCTCACACCCTCGACTTCGGATTGCGCCACCGTGATATCATTCTCCAGAGAGAGAAAGTGATTCGTGAATGTATAATGAAGAGCGGGATGCGCAGCCAACACGCCATGCACAGTCGTCAGCGTAAGATGGACCGGAGCTGGTCTCGTGCATGCGAATGTAGTGTTTAGTACATCGACCGCGTGCGTGTGTGTTTATACATCGTGATGCATGGATGGGCGTGTAGGCGTTTTGACTTGACGGGCGTGATGTATGCGCGGCCATGCGGGCGGATAGCTGGCAGGGGGGCAATCACGCTGCTAGGAAAACCGGTTAAAGAATGAAATAAATCAAGTTTGTTTGGGTAGCGAATGAAATTCGTCGATTTTAATGTCTGTGTTGTTGTTTTTCTTGTATGATTTGGTTACCAATTTTATTTATTATCGGTGCCCATTTAAGATTTATGTCGCAATCTGCCGCTCTTATTTGTTTTCCTTTCTCAAATTTCAAAGGGTAAATCATACCCACTTTTCCCACGTACTTTTTGGTCTTTAGTTCCCGTCTTTTAACATATTTGACAAATAACCTTTTTCAGAACTCTACGTTCTTTACTCTCAGTGACAAAGTATACTTATTAATTTAGGTAGAGCTGCTGGAATGAGTGAAAGTTAATGCTTGAAGGATAACAGCATGAACAGCATAAAGAAAAGGGAGAGGGCACTAGATCATCGAAAGATCTATGTTATACACTTTATACTGAATAGCAAGCTTTGAAGGGCCATCTCACAGGTAATGGGGGGGGGGAAGGGTTGAAGGACGGCGTGCAGGTAGTGAGGGAAAGGCTTGGGCCATGCTGTTGATAACGAGATTGGATATTGTGAGGGAGGGTTACTTCAACAATTGCTCAGCAGACGGAGGGGGGGGGGCTGTATTGAAAGAGGGGTGTAGTAAACAAGGAATTAGGATGGGCCATGCTGTTGATAACGAGATTGGATATTGTAAGGGAGGGTTACTTCAATATTTGCTCAGCAGACGGGGGGGGGGGAGGTTGTATTGAAAGAGGGGTGTAGTAAACAAGGAATTAGAATAAAGGTGAAGAAAAGAGAGGGGTTTATGGGGGAGCTGAAACACAGCACAGGTAGTGGGGGGAAGTTTAGATTCGGCGCAGGTTGGAAGACTAAACACGGATCGAGGAGGCTTGAAGGACACCAGCGGTCTTGGAGGTGCGGTGTGTTTACTGTTGAGGGATGGGGAGGAGGAGGAGGAGGAGGGTGTGGGATGGGGGGGGGACGGGCAAGGGGGGGAAGGGGGAGGAGAGGAAATTTCACATGAACTCGCGGCTAAAAGCTCATGCAAATGAGGTTCATCACCTTGGCGGTTGTTTGGTTTCGTTTTTTTTCTCTTCTCTTCTTGGCGGTTTCAGGCAGGAACTTTGTGGAAATGTTGTTCACGGTTGATGTAGGAGATAATTCTCTGGCGGAGGGTTAGAGAAAGGGGAGAGAGAAGAAAAGGGAAAGGATGGGAGAAAGAAGGGCAAACAGACGGAGGGTGAAAGGAAAGGGGAGGAGAAAAGAGGAAGCAGAGACAGTATTTTAAAAGACACGAGAAGAAGAGTAATGAAGACAGGGTTGAACGGAACGGAAAAATGTTCAAGCGACACTGGACTTCGAAAAGGCCAGAAGACGAGACAGTTATAGATAAAGACGGACACCGCTAATATGACAAAAGATAAAGCCAATGCCAGTTTATAAAGTTCGTGTTTTTTCGTGTTCTCGGGAAAAGAGATGCTGTTTGGGCCTCCTGTAATTGCTGGATCTATTTTGTGTTTAAAAAAAACTTAAGAGGATAAGCGAGGCTTCAGCCCGGCTAAGGATGGGCTTTAGAAATGGTAATTAGTAAACAACAATTTCTTTTCCTCTCGTTATAATAGGAACATTAAATATTTGTCTACGTTAAAAAGTGTAAAGCTTTTGATCTCAACTTGTAATTAGAATCATATAAAAGCTTTTAATATCGAAGTCCATATTATTTCCGAGTGAATATCAATCCTGTTTTTATATCAGGTTAGTCTTAATTTTTTGAACGAAGGTTTCAAGTAGTCCGGGAGGGGCCGCCGTGAGTGGTATTATTGGAGAATGTGTACGGCGAGCTGACACGTGTTTTATTGGGCGTTCAATTACACGAAACCGGTTTTATATCTATGCATTAACAGCAACAATAGACGCAACGGGGAGAGGGAATATACGAGGCTTATTGAAGGCCAAACTCACGCCATAACCGTAATGGGAGAGAGGCCGCCTCGTCGGATTCGAACCCTCGCGTTTCGAAGCCTCCATGATCGATGACACAGACGCCGCCGTCGCCTCCTCCTCCTCCTCCTCCTTCCGTGGCTATTGATCCGAGCCTTATGAAATTAGCTTCGAAGCTTTCACTCGGGTCTCCGACGCTGTGTATATATTCTTTCTCTATTCTCTCTCTCTATTCTCTCTCTCTATTCTCTCTCTCTATTCTCTCTATTCTCTCTCTCTCTATTCTCTCTCTCTCTATTCTCTCTCTCTCTATTCTCTCTCTCTCTATTCTCTCTCTCTCTCTCTACTCTCTCTCTCTCTCTCTCTCTCTCTCTCTCTCTCTCTCTCTCTCTCTCTCTCTCTCTCTCACTCTTTCTCTCTTTCTCTCTTTCTCTCTTTCTTTCTCTCTTTCTTTCTCTCTCTCTCTCTCTCTCTCTCTCTCTCTCTCTCTCTCTCTCTCTCTCTCTCTCTCACTCACTCTCCCTCTGTCTCTCTCTCTCACTAAATCTCTCTCTCTCTCTCTCTCCCTCTTTCACTCTCTCTTACCTTCTCTCTATCTCTCTCTCTCTCTCTCTCTCTCTCTCTCTCTCTCTCTCTCTCTCTCTCTCTCTCTCTCTCTCTCTCTCTCTCTCTCTCTCTCTCTCATATTATCTCACTTTTCCCTTTCATTCTCTCGTCATGACTGATCGCCCACCCGCCCTTCCGCCCATCCATGCGTCTTCGTCAGCTGTTTTTGCCCGTTTCGTATTTTCTTTTCTTTCTTTTATTCTCTCTGGATAAAGTTTGCAATTGTTTCAATGTTTTTTTTTTCTTTTTTCTTTTCTTTTCTTTGGTGGATCTCTCATTTCTCGCCCATCGGTTTTGAATTAACTTTTTTTCCGGACGCGTTTTGTCCAGGCGGGCTTTTTATGTTGAGATGTATTCTAGTAAATTAGTTGTATCTTTTTTTTTTCCTGTAATGGGTCTTCGCAGTTCCTTTGTTCATTGCAATTCGCAAAGCCTCGTTCCGGTAATTGGCTTTGGCTCGGGTTTAGTCGCGGCTTTGCTTTTGTTACCGCGTATTGAACCTCGACTCACATACGGGGACTTGAACCTCGACTCACATACGGGAACTTGAACCTCGACTCACATACGG
>NC_091574.1:34221875-34259375 GCF_042767895.1 Penaeus vannamei | reverse complement strand
GCGAATTAATGGCGCTGTCAATTAGGTTCTCATTGTGTCTGCGGCCGTTGGAGGCGCCCGGGATTCGCCAGTCCCCTCGCCTCTCCGGTTTCCTGTCTCTGCGTTTGGCATCCTCTCTTCCGTTTTCCTGGTCGTTTGCGCTGCGGGTTGCTCGATTCGGGCTTGTTTTCCCGTGGGCTTTGCTTCTCTTCTGTGGGAATTGTGTTTGTGAATCTTGTTTCTTTTTCTTCTTCGTCTTTTCTAAATTTATTGGTTTTCTTCTTCCACCGACACCGGCTTTCCCGAGTATCTTTTCTTCCCTCGTTTCCTTCTCTTCTGCCAGGTAATCCTAAAGTAATCCCCAGGTCTTGCCTTGGGTGCCCAGGCGATTCTAATCACGACGTAAGATTAGCGACCTCGGAGGAGTCTCGTTAGCCTGCGGGTTTGGGGTCAAGCTAGGTCGTGGGTCACTAAGGGTTGAAAGTTCTCAGTGTGGGTTATTGTCTGCCCGGTGTGCCAAGCGGGGGCTGGTGCTAATTGTGGGTGGTATGGGAGTGGGTTTTGATTATTTGACGTCAGCGCGTGTGGGGTTCTCAGACGAATTGCCCGAAGATGGCTTATCTGAATGTGTTGTCGGATCAGACTCTCATCAGCAGCGTAAGTATCGAGATGTTCACATTAATACCTTACGACCATGAGACTGTAGTGCATCACCGTTACCACAGGGATTTTTATGGTTTATGTTACAGATGGATTTTTTAAACTGACAAACATGCAATAAACCCATTTTCGGGCAGATGGTTTAAGAACCCGCGCTGGCTTTCACTTGAGATATGAATACTCTCTTGGTAATGTTTTAATATGATGAATTTGGGTAGAAAACGGGACGATAGTGATGATTCGGACGGTATAATTGCGTTTGAGCTAATTGCAGATGTTCTGCGTGTAATGCAATTAAACTGGAGGATGCATGTAATTAGTAGAATGTTAAATGCAAATGAACCAGAGGCACTTGGAACATAATAATTGGATTAAAAGGGAGGGTGGAGACAGCGAGAGAGAGAAGAGAAGAGAAGAGAATGGAAGGGTTAATAGAGTAATTGTGTTGGTATATTGAAATAGAAAGCAGAGTAGGAAACCAAGAAAAACTGGAATTGAATTTAAGTACAAACGAGACGAGAATGAGAGGTGGAAAAATGAAAGTCTGGGGAAGAGGCGTTTCATAGATCGAGGGAATTGGAGATAGGAGAGAGAAGAAGAGAAGAGAAGAGAAGAGGCTGATCGGCAGAGAGCAGGAGCGATAATAAGCAAGAGAAGGGTGAGAGAGAGAACCTCGAGAAGGAACACCGAAGTGAATAGGATTTGTAGGAGCGAAAGGACTTAGTAGGAGTGAATAGGTCCTGCGGTGCCTTGTATGCAGCTTAGGAGAGCTTGATGGGAGGTGAATAGAGGTTGCAGGTTGTGAATTGACGGAGAGGGAGAGGGAGAGGGAGAGGAGAGAGAGAGAGAGAGAGAGAGAGAGAGAGAGAGAGAGAGAGAGGGGATATAAAGAGAGAGAAAGAGAGAGTAGATATAAAGAGAGAGAGAGACAGAGAGAAGAAAGAGAGAGAGAGAGACAGAGAGAGAGAAAGAGACAGAGAGAAGAGAGAGAGAGAGAGATGGAGAGTAGATATAAAGAAAGAGAGAGAGAGATGGAGATCGATAGATAGATAGAGAGCAGAAATAGAGAAAAGAGAGAGAGAGAGAGAGAGACGGAGGGAGGTAGGGAGGGAGGGGGAACTAAAGAGTGGGAGAAACTAAGAGAGGGAGAAACTAAGAGAGACAGAAAAAATAAAGAAAGAAAGAAAGAAAGAGAGAGGGGGGAGAAAAAGAAAGACAAATGAAATGAACAACGAGATTCAGCGAGACCGAGAAACAAACCAAGAGAGGCAGAGGGAACTAATGATGCCAAAGGGAAAAGTATGCGTTCCGAATGCGCGAGTAAGCGTGGCGATTGATCCGCTTGAGGCTTCCCACGCCGCCGCCACCTGTCAGAAGGGAGTCTCCGGCTTAGGGAGATGCCACCTCGCGGGACAGAGGCGGCAGGTCGGGAGATACGAGGCGGCGAGAACGTTACCGCTTTTGCCGAGTCTGTATTTTGTTTATTGGTGTTTTGTTGTTCACTCTACTTTGTTTATTGGCGTTGTTGGTGGTGGTAGAGTTATTATGGTTTGGTTTTTTATTATTATAGATATTAGCATTGTTGTTATTGCTGTTATTACTGTTGTGGGAGTAATGGTAATGGTAATACTAATGATGGTGGTGATAAAGCTGTTTTTTATATTTACGAGTATTGTCATTATTATTATTATCGTTGACATTGTTGCGTGTTTAGTATTCATTTTATGGTCATTGATGTTATTTGAATAGAAATTCTCATCGGCGGGGAATGGAAGTCCTCTCATGCATGCGGCTCTCTCTGCCAAATTGAATCTTTTCTGTTTAATTTCTTTGTTGGTGGCTTCCTTTTCACTCGTTCTATGGAATCTACGAGGGTGGTGTTTAGAGGTGGGCGGGCTAACGGGCGGCCGTGTGGGCGTGAGATGCTCTACTTGCGACGGACAAAACCCCTTCGTTGCGGGCGTCATTTCGAGCGATGACAGCATGCATTTCCCGGGTTACACGCCGTCACGCCGAAGACAGTGTGTAGGTGTGTGAAAGGGTCGGATCTGAAAGTCATTTTCCCCCTTATGCGCCGGGCCTTTTGTGGGCGTCTCTGTGTGGGCGGGCGGGGCGGGGGGGGGGGGGTTGCAGGGCGCGGGCGGTGTGGTCAGCGCACACGCCGCCCGCACGAGGCTCCTTTCCGGGGAGAGCGTCTCAGAGGGCGTGTCCAGGCGGCTTTATGTGCGGCCACGGAGGGCGAACGCGGGCCAAGGGGGAGCCCTTTGAGGCGGCTGTCGGGTGCTCCCTGGGCTCCGGTGCGCGCTGGACGAGCCCTCTGTGCGGCGCCTTTCTCCCGCTCTCCTCGGGGGCCGCTCTCACGTGCTTGGCTTGCCTCCTCCTCCCTCTCATGCCCCCGCTCACTTCTGTCTACCCCCCTGTCTCTCCTTATGTCTCTGTTTGACTCTATGTGTCTTTCTCTCTCTTTCTCTCCTCTCCCTTCTCCTCCCCCTCCCATCCCCCTCTCCTTCCCCTTCACTCCCTCCTTCCTCCCTTCTCCCTCCTTCCCTTCCTCTTCCTCCCTCTCCCCTTTCCCCTCTCACTCTCTCTCCCCCTCTCCCTCTCCTTATCAGCTATGTCCTGAGAGCCGTTGCGATGACAGAAGATCGTTATAGCGAGAAGCCAGGGGACAAGAGGGAGGTTGGCTGGGGTGAGTGGGAGGAAGGGGTTAGCGAAGGTGTCGGTAGGGGGAAGGGGTTAGCGAGAGGAGGGTGGAGGAGGGAGGGGGTGGAGGGGGAGGTAAGTGAGATCTCGAATGCTTGTTAATGAGTATCAGCAGACCATGTTGCCTCGAGGCCATCTGCTTGCTGCTTTCTGCTGACCGCTCTCCTCTCTCTCCTCGCCTTCTGATCAGCTGATCCCGATAACGGTTTGGTTGGCAAGGGAAGCGATTTGGTGCCGATGATAAAGGGAGTCGTGATTGAGTTTATTATTTCATGAGGGGATGACGCAAGAAAGGTGTATCGAGTAAGAGGAACGGGATAAGTATATTCTGATTAAGCCATCATTACGGCAGCTGGCGACAGGAGGGCGGAGACGAAGACAAGGCGATTTCAAATGGGATCCGGCATCGCGCGGCCATTAAATTGATATGCGAGCGATTTGCGATATCCTCCAGCAAGGCCAGACGCTAAAGGTCTGAAGTCACGCGCGTGTTAATTGCTCTCGTTTCACCGACGGCTTCCCCGCTTTCGAAAGGCGGTTGCTCGTTTGGTGTCGGGGCGGCAGTTGGGTCGTTTGGAATCCGCAGTCGGGATGTAGTTTGGGCGTGTGTGTTAGCCTCTTTCCCCCCCGTTAATTATCTTTGTTTTTTTGTTGGTTTGGTCGTCCTGTCTTTTTTCTAGTCTCTAATGTTTTTCTTTTTTTTGTTTTGTTTTTGTTTATTTTGATGGTGCAGGATGCAGATGTGTAAATATTTTGCTCGTGCTCGACAAACAGAATTAGATATCCACTAAGGTTATTTCCGATTTCAGAAAAGGTCAGAGGCTGTTTATTCTGCCGGTCGAAAGCCCTTTTCCGGATTTTCTCGCTTCTATGTAAACATTTCCCCCCGCTGTCCGGCCATCGGCGACAGCGCTGAATAATATATGTGCGAACTTGCAAATTGAACAGGGAGGAAGAAATGCATTTTTCATTCCTTCTCCCCCTCCCCCTTCCTGAAAGCAGCGCTGCCATGGAAACAGACGGGCGAGAAACTCCAATTCAGTCGAATTCTTTTTCCCTCGCTATTGATTCGTCCCCTAGAAATATACCGTTGCAAGCGGAAGTATAGAGTTTTTAATCGTAAATTGCAAGCGGGAAGTATAGGGGTTGATTATAAGTTGCTGGGGAGGGGAGGGGGGGGGTCCCGTGGAGGATGGGGGCGGGGGAGGGCAGGTGGGTGGGTGTTTGTAACTTGCGTACGTACGAATCGATAAGATAATTCAACTCTTTGATAGATTACACAGAGACACTGTTTCCCACGGGTCTCCCAGGGGTCGAACCATAGCTTGTCATGTCGCTAGCGGGATTAATGCCCGAGTCACGTGGTTCATGGGCGGCCAGGTGAGCATGCGAGAGGAGGGGGGGGGGGTAGGATAGGGGTAGGGGTTATAGGGAGAGGGAGGGTAGTAGAGGAACGGAGGGGGGGATGGACCATACATCATCCCGTCATTGGTCGTGGTAAGAGACGAATACATGCATATAATTATGGTGAACAGGTTATATTTTTCTCTGTCAGAGGCTCTTGACGAGATAAACGAGATACATTATCAGCTTATTAAAAAAGGGTTTCGAGAAGGAAGTGGATTTGGTAACAAGAAATGGCGAAGGATGATGATTCCGAACTTTACTCCATGGGAGTGTCCTTGCGTTGGAGGCGAGGGGGAGGGAGAGGGGAGGGGAGGGGGCGAGGGAGAGAGGAGGGGGTGAGGGGGAGACGTTGAGTGCCTGGCTGTCTCCAAACAAGCAGGAAATCGATTCCGTACCCAAGGTAACCCAAGCACATGATATACCCATAACTTCCCCGGCGTAATGTCCCGCCCCGCCCCGGCGCGCTCCCCCAGGGCTTTTGTGACAGCTGGGGGACAAACAGTACAAATTGACAGTCGGAATGGACAGGCCGTGGCCTCGGTGCAACTGCGCCCTGTCATGCAACGCTGCGATAACTGATTATTTACAGTGCTGCGCTGCTTATTTATTAATATCGTTGATTCGGCGGCGGACGGAGGCGCAGATTCACATGTTCGTGGCATGCAGACCGAGAAACATGAGCTACTGTTGTGATGTGATCTCTCTCTGTCTCTCTCTCTCTCTCTCTCTCTCTCTCTCTCTCTCTCTCTCTCTCTCTCTCTCTCTCTCTCTCTCTCTCTCTCTCTCTCTCTCTCGCTCTCTCTCTCTCTCTCTCTCTCTCTCTCTCTCTCTCTCTCTCTCTCTCTCTCTCTCTCTCTCTCTCTCTCTCTCTCTCTCTCTCTCTCTCTCTCTCGCTCTCTCTCTCTCTCTCTCTCTCTCTCTCTCTCTCTCTCTCTTTCTCTCTCTTTCTCTCTCTTTCTCTCTCTCTCTCTCTCTCTCTCTCTCTCTCTCTCTATCGCATGCGTTTGAGTTAATAGTTTTCTAGAATCGAAATACTTGATATTTATATTTAACTGGAGTTCCCCATACTTTAAATTTCGGATTAAGGTTGTTAGAAATTGAGAGGATGATGCAGGAAGGTAAACGCATAAAAAAACACCGTAAGAAATAGCTACAGAAAGGACATCTACAATTTTCAATTGTGTTTCCATTATTTCTGCTGCTGTTGTATTTCATAAGTTGTTGTATTTTCTAATGATTCGTGTACCATCGGCGGTTGTAATCATAGTAGAGCTTATTAAGAGGAAACATGCAAAGAACAAGATGAATAGCAACAACAATAACGATAATAAAAGTTTGCGATGGTTGTCCCCAAATTCTCTCAATTCTCTCAGAACGCCACGAGAAAACATTCACATACCGACCTGCACCTCAGCCCTGCTTATGTAAACCATTCAACCCCCTTGGGCTTGTGTGCCACCCCCCCCCCCCGCCTCGTTCGTAGTACAACCCCGGGTGGAGGTTGGATAACCTCACTACTAATAAGGTGTATGATAATGATAATTATGATGGAGTGTTACACGGTCTTCATTCTGTCAGTCATAGTTAGCGATACTCAAGCTAGCAGGTGTGGAGCGCTTGTTGGGGAGGGGGGAGGATGTAAGGGGTGGGAGGGAGGTCAGGAAAGTATATATGTATGTATATATATATATATATATATATATATATATATATATATATATATATTATTTATGCATATATGAATCTCTCTATGTATATGTATATTGTAATGTATATTTTTATTGGCTATGTATATATATATATATATATATATATATATATATATATATATATATATATATATATATATATATATATATATATATATATACATACATACATTTTACATGCATATCTATAGCTATCTATATTGTATGTATTATATATCATATGTTTATTATTTATGAGTGTATTATGGATATTATATATATGATATATATATAGTGTGTGTGTTTGTGTATGCACACACGCACACACACAAATACATACATACATGAATATACAGATAAACATTCGCAGATTTGAAACGCCGGAAATTTGTTATGATATGAAGGGAGGGCAAGATGATCCAGCGTGGCGCGGCCTATCATATTCAGACAAACACCCCATCCTTCCCATTAGGCCCTGTTAGCGCATCCCTAATGGCGCGCGCTGTAATGTAATGCTAATGTGTGGTATTCCTTCCCTGCAGGTAAGCGTGACGGCCGGGCGGGAGTGCGCCGTGCCTTCAGGTGTCACACAGGTAAAGAAAAAGGAGGAAGCGTAGGAGGCGTAACAAGGTGAAGTACGGACAAAGATTGTGATGTTTCGTTGTTTTTTTTCCTTGGTGTTTATATTTTCTCGTTAATGGCGCAAGTGGCCTGGAGAGCCATCTATTGAGCGTTCTTGGAAGTTCGAGAAGTCTTGGAGGAGTGAGGTTGCCAGGACGGCTTTTTTGTTTTCTATTAGGTGTTTCGTTTCTTTGTTTTATTACTTTTTTTTTATTCTGTTCATTAAGATCTTGTATTTGGCAGCCTAATATAATACTGTATTGTGGCTCGAAAAGTGGCATTCCTTTAAGCAAGTGTGGTATCGTCAGGGTGAACATGATTTACTTTTATTTTCAAATCAGGTCAGTCAGGTTGAATATATATATATATATATATATATATATATATATATATATATATATATATATATATATATATATATGTATATGTATGATGTTTATATGTATGTATATATGTATGAATATATTTATGTATGTATGTATAAATATATATGCATCTCTCTCTCTCTCTCTCTCTCTACTCTCTCTCTCTCTCTCTCTCTCTCTCTCTCTCTCTCTCTCTCTCTCTCTCTCTCTCTCTCTACACACACACACACACACACACACACACACACACACACACACACACACACACACACACACACACACACACACACACACACACACACACACACACACACACACACACACACCTATATATATATGTATAGAATATTTCGACTGTAGAGCAGGTAATATATTTCACAGGAACATTGATAATCTATACTGCACTTGAGTGGTTATTGTTATTATTGTTGCTGTTCTCGTTTTTACACTTCTATTATTATTAGAAGGATTATTGTTGTTGGTGTTGGTGGCGCCTGTGCCATTTTTATTATTATTGTTTGTTATTGTTGTTGTATTAACGTCATCATCACTTTCAGAGAACCACCAAAACAAAAGCATCCTACCTTCCCATAATTAGTAGGATTCCCCATTATTATCATTAACGGAATGGTTTGATGAGAGCCAATTCTCAGATATCAGGACCACCTGTCAGTCAGAGTGACGAGGCTGAGCGCAAGGGACAGCTAATGACACGACCTCGGAGGTGATCCCGGCGTAATGAGAAAATTGCAAATCGTATTATTTATTGAGTTGTGCGACCGCCCGATTAGGCTTATTAAGTAATAGGGAAAATCTGGCCTAGGGGTAGGGAAAGGGGGGGAGGGGGGTAGAGGAGGATAGAAAGTGGTGAGGGTTTTTGTTTGCTGTTTGTACGCTTTTTGTACGCTTTTTGTTGATGGTTTTGGGAGTGGGGCGTTTTGGCTATTTGTTTTGGTGATGGGATGGTGAAGCAGACATACAGACAGACAGTCAGACAGGCAAGCAGACAGACAGACATAATGTGAACGAGTATCCTGTAGGCAAGTGGGCCAATGATATATTTGTGGTAAGGCGCTGATGGCTACGGCGGTGTTTGAGAGAATGATTTACAAAACATCCATAGTGTTTGCTCTGCTCTTCGCCATGACCAGCGAGTCCCGCACGCAGAGGCGAAGCACGCGGCCGGGAGTCAGCATGATTCTCCGCTTTACTCGCCAAGAGTGCACGGCCTGCTCTCCGGAGTCACCTTGGCGCAGAGTCCACGTGACGCGCCCGAGTCACCGTGAGGTGTGAGGAACCTCGGGCGCCGGGGCAGCAGAGTCCGCGCCGGCGTGAGGGACTCTTGCCGACTCGGAAGGTTCGGGAAGCTGACAGTCAGGCGGCGACGTTCTTCCTTCTCCGTTGGCAATGATGCTTGTCCAGATGAATCCGGCGGTAGTTCTAGGCCAGATGAATCCGGATTTTGTTCCCGGAATGTCGGCGCTGGATCGTTTGCACCAAGGCGGATTTTTTTTTCTCCAAAGTTCCGTCAGTGTTTTCCGTTCTGATGTTTTCGAGTGTGTTGAAAGCAGATTGTTTGGTTCTTATTTTTTTTCCTGGCCATTTCTTTCGGAGTCGTGGCTTTCCCCAAATCCGTGGAAGTTCGATCAAATCCATGAATTTACGTCAATAGCTCCGAACCGTTACAGATTGAAGAACTTTTCAGCAGGAATGGTGCGACAAAGAAAGAAAAAAAAAATGGTGACTCTAGAATAACTTTTAAGAAAATAGAAATATATATATATCAGACTAGCGGGTGGTTACTGTAACCTTTTATTGTGAGTAAGAAGGTGTATCGCCTTAAAGGTCAGCTTGAATCCTTATAGGGAAACTGATCAAGCAGGGAGTTGCCTTGCAAGAAGCTGCAACATAGAGTGTCCAAAGTCCTCTCGAACTGGACTGATTAGGGATTTAGTTTTGTTTCTGTTTCTTTTTCTTTTTCTTACTTTTTTTTGACTCAGAAGTATTGTAATCCCGTTGGATGTCTTTGCATCAACAGAAGGCCTTTCAGAAGTGTTGGAATTTCCTGGGGGAAGGTTTCTGGGTTGAATAAAGGTTGTTCTTTTATAATTGAGTATGTTTTGTATGGGTTCTGAGGGAGGGAAGGTAACCTACAAATAGATTTTTTTTCTTCTAAGATTTAATTTCCTTGGCCTTTTCGGGGTCATTAATATGCATGAGGTGTGAGTGACCTGAGGCCGGAGTAGCGGTGCCATCCTCCTCCTCCTCCTTCTCCCCTCACTTCCTCCTCCTCTCCCTCCCCCTCCTTCTCCCCTCACTTCCTCATCCTCCTCTTCCTCCCACTCCCCACCTCCTCCTCCCCATCCCCCTCCCCCACCTCCTCCACCTCCCCCTGCCCCACCTCCTCTTCCTCCCTCCTCTTTATTGAGTTCTCTCGCTTCTTTCTTCCTGTTGCTTCACTCTCATCTTTTTCTATTCATATTTCTTGCTTCCTGCTATTCTTCTTTCTTATTGTATTGTGTTGGTATTTTATTTTTACCAGATTCTTTTGTTTTGTCTTTCTTCCGCTCTTTCATTCTTTGTCTCCATTTCTTCCTTTCTGTTTTTTTATTATTTCTTGCGCCCTCCTCCTCTTCTTTCTTTGTTCTCTCATCTGTTCAAATGTTTCTTTATTTTCTCCATCCAGTTTTCCACTCTTCTGTTTAATTTCTTCTAATTGTCTTTCCGATTCTGTTTGTTTTTCATTTATCTCCTCCTTTCTTTTTACCTTTTCCGTCTTTTTGTCCTTTTTTCTCATTTTTATCTTATTACATATAACATATTTGGATCTATCTTTCTTCCTCTCTTGTATTTTCTCATTCTCGGTTTTTCTTTCTCTTTTCCCTCATCCTCGCCCTGCTCCTTGGCGTATTTCGTATTTTTTTTCCTTTGCCTGTGGTTGTCCTTCGTGCAATTGTGTTTTATGGTGTCAGTGAACAAGGGAAATGGAGGAGAAAGAAGAGGGAAAGACGTGTAATTAAACGTTGTTTTTTCCTTCTTCGTTTCACGTTTCGCTCTTTTTTTTCTAGTTCCGTTTGTAATGTCTTGTGTGGTTTTCGTTTCCGGTGTCAGCGAGAATGAGAACGGGGGGGAGGGGGGAGGGGGGGGAGATTACCCCCCCTCTCCTTCTTTCCACACGTCTGTAATCACTCACCTCCCCCCTCCCCCACCTCCCTTCTTCACCTCTGTAATCAAGCTCCTCCCCCTGCCCCGCCCGTTGTAATCAACCCGCCCCCCCCCCTTCCCGCTCCTGTACCTATCCCCTCCCACCCCCCACCTCCCTTCCCCAACCCTATCACCCTCCACCCCCACCACTAGTCTCCAACCCTATTACTTCCCCCTCCTTACCCCACCCATGTACCCCCCCCCCCACCTTTCCCCACCCATGTAACCCCCTCCCGCTCCTTCCCTCTTCCATAGGGGGGGGGGGGGTGCCAAGTCAAAGATCACGGCAACACGTCAGTCGAGGCGGGAGTGTTCCGTGATTGATTAGCTGTTTTTTTTCTTTTTTTCTTTCTTTTTTCTGTATCTTCGTGAAAGTCGTGAATCGGGGATTGTTAATTAGGTAAGGGCTGTAACGCGACGGAGGTAGTGGCTGTTTTGGCCTATAGGGAGGGGGATTTAGTTTTTTTATTTTTTATTTGTGACATGGATATTCATTTTTTTTATTACGGATGGCAGTGCGAAGGTGTTGTGTTTTCAGGAATCGATGTTACTTCCTTCGTTATTTACTCTTTCTTTATTTTCATTAGTTATTATTATTGCTGGTATTGCTTTTTTATTGTATGGTCGTTGTTGCTATTTTATTTGGTGATTTTGATCATGATAAAAATAATGTTATTTGGTAAATATGATAGTTCATATTGTTGCTTATTTTACTATCACATTTTTTTTCAAATTATTTGGGTTCGACAGTGATAACATTATCACCCGCCCCCGCCCACACAGGCCCATCACGTTTCCCTCTCGTCCTGGCCCTCGTCGAGGTAGCCCCGAGTCAGGGTCTGGCCGGGGACAGTGTGTGTGCTACAGACTCGTGGAATCTGATTGCTACAACTGCGTATTTCCGCCCGCCATTCGATGCCTGTGCCTGTGCCTGGCCCATGCCCGTGTCTGGCCTCTGCTGGTGCCCGCCCCCTGCCCGGTAGTCTTTGTCTTTTTGCATTTGCCGCCGTCGGTTCATGAGGAGATTGTGGAAGGTCTTGGAAGCGGAATTGGATGGGGATGGGAATGTGTTTTGTTTCACGGACTTTCAATTAGTGAAAGAATATTATGTGGATATATGGATAAATCTTTTGGTGTGTGTGTGTGTGTGTGTGTGTGTGTGTGTGTGTATGCGTGTGTGTGTGTGTGTGTCATGGTACGACTTTCGTGGTGATCCAGTTTATAGTTGACGGTGATTGGTGGGGTCCAATCATGCAGAGCGACACCAAGGGCGTGATTGAATTGCTCTTTTACGACGCGGTGTGACTCCAGGGCTTTCACAGTTAGGATAATTGGCCGCGGTTTGATAATAGGCCTGGATAAGCCTAGATGAACAGGCATGCGTGGCCTCCGTGGCGTACCTGCGATCGAGGAGAGAGAGAGATAGAGAGAGAGAGAGAGAGAGAGACAGAGAGAGAGAGAGAGAGAGAGAGAGAGAGAGAGAGAGAGAGAGAGAGAAAGAGAGAGAGAAGGGGGGAGGGGGGAGAGTGGGCGCCGTGTCTCAAAATTTTCTGGAGGTGAAGGCGGGGCCGGGAAGACGAATCTTGGGGTCATGTTTTGGTGACGCGCACGTGTTTTGTGTCATAGCTTGTCAAGGAAAATAGAACAGGTGCTCCGTTTAGGCCGGAGAATGCCTTTGAAGCGTCTACCACAAATGGTGTTTGGGCAACAGTCCCGGCTTTGATATCCCTAGCTTTGAGGACACTCTGTAGTTATATTAAGTATGCTCTTACACTTAATGTTGAGCAGAAACGGAGTGAACATTGATAATAATGATAATAATAAATAAGAATTAAAAGCCCTTATCGCTTGTCCATGCAGATTAGCACCATGCATAGCAATACAGCACCGTCATGGCACCAGCTGCACCTCGCGGCCCTCTCTCCTCCCCCCCCCCCTCTCCCTTCCCTTGCATGACGAACCGGTCGCCGCAAACAGCCATTAACATCAAATGTATTAAAGTAGAGTCGTCGTCCAGCCATAAGTCCGCGAGAGTAATGGATCGCCTTTGTCAGCGAAGGGGTTATTTCTCGACAGTTTTAGGGGGAATAAAAGGGGAAGGCTTTAGGGTCGAGTCTCCATTGCGGGTGATGGAGTGCCGCGACGACGGGGCTTGTGTGTTATTGGCGAACGGGTAAAAAGGGGGTTGTTTTGATGTTGGTTTAAAGGGGTGTTATTAGACGGCGCATTATTTATGAAGTCCCGTCATGACAGCGCGTGGCAGAGGGCTCAGTGTTTTGTGAAGGGGGGGGGGGAGACAGGGAAGGAGATAGTTAGATAGATAGATAGAGATAGGTAGATTTATAAAGATAAGTAGATCGATAGAAATAAGTATATATACATTATATATATATATATGTATATATATATATATATATATATATATATATATATATAGAGAGAGAGAGAGAGAGAGAGAGAGAGAGAGAGAGAGAGAGAGAGAGAGAGAGAAGGAGATAGATAGATAGATAGATAGATAGAGATAGGTAGATTTAGAAAGATAAGTAGATCGATCGAAATAAGTATATATACATTATATATATATTATGTATATATATTATATGTATATTTATATATATATATATATATATATATATAGAGAGAGAGAGAGAGAGAGAGAGAGAGAGAGAGAGAGAGAGGGGGGGGGGATAGGGAGAGAGGGAGAAAGAAAGAAAGAGAGAGAGAGAGAGAGAGAGAGAAAGAGGCCTTAGTCTCTACCTGAAATTGAAGGTGAGATCCGTGAGCAGTAGGCTCAGAGCTTCGCAAAGATCACAGACTCCGCCAGTTGTGTCATCAGCTGTGCAAATGAGGCCACAAGGATTTAGACGTGAATGCCAACGTATGTGAGCAGCAAGTGATCTTTGTGTTCCCTTTTCACCCCGAGAGGGCGCGGAACGGGCACTTACACTTGCTAATCGCCAGAATTTGCGTATGAATTATGGGGTTGTTTGAGCTTGGGTGTATTTTCCGCGGTGTGTGTTTACGTGCACGGACTTGGCCGTCTTCGCGAGGTGGTTTGGAGATGATGAGGTGGACGGTGTTTTCTTTCAGAGTGAGGGAGAGGGTGAGGGGGAGGAAGAGGGAGAGAGAGATAGAGAGAGGGAAAGAGAGAGAGAGAGAGGGGGAGAAGGAGAAGAAGGGGAGGGAAGGAGAGAGGGGGAGAGAGAGAGATAGAGAGAAAAGAGAAAAGAAAGAGAAAGAGACAGAGGATACGGGGGAACGATCAGACAACACGCTTCGTATTTCTCAGATAAGTGAGAGTAGAATGTGCAAATATGTTCTAGAGAAGTTGAAAGTAGTATTTGCCCGTCAGTCTGTGTGTGTGCGGATGTCCTGAACTATTCATCATTTAAAAAAGTGGCCGCCATGCGTGCTCTGTGTTGTTATTGGGGAAGGGAAAATACTCAGCGGTTGGCGAGTGTGTTGTCTCAGCCAGGGCGGGCGTGGGGCGGTGGGCGTTCTGAGGGCTGGGCTCGAGTGAGTGGGTGGGCGGGGACGGGCGGGCGGGCGGAGAGGGCGAGAGAGAGGGCAGGTGCATTTCTTTTCTCTTTGGAGAATCGGGCGCGAGTTCAGATTTTATGTCATAATTCTTGCGTGGATTATACTCTGAGGTGGCTCGAAGTGTCGATATCTTGCAAGATGTTATTGGATGGGCGTGAATGGCGAGGGAAGTTATTGGTCACGATTCTCCCCGCGATGATTGTTATCGAGGCGCCCGCTGCGAGAGGAGGCTCTGGCGCCCGAAGACCCCTGTCACGGGCGCTGGAGTAACAGGACTGGCTCAATTCCCGTTTATATTTTCATACTTTAAAGTATGTTGATTTACAAGAGTTTTTTTGTGCTGTTATATAGCGCGCGCACGCACTCGCACGGAAGATTGTTTCGCGAATACTTCTTCCATGCCATTTTTTTTAGCCCCCTCGCCGCGGTGGCCGAGTGGGTAAGGCCACAGAACTCGAATGCGCGATCGAGAGTTCGAATCTCTGAAAGGAAGCTCCCTCTTACAACAACCTTGCCCGGGGCTGAAGCGCATGAAAAGCCCCCAAGGAAAAAGAATTTATACGATATATATATGTGTGTATATTTACATATTTAATGTGTATGTGTATATATATATATATATGTGTGTGTGTGTGTGTGTGTGTGTGTGTGTGTGTGTGTGTGTGTGTGTGTGTGTGTGTGTGTGTGTGTGTGTGTGTGTGTGTGTGTGTGTGTATATATATATATATATATATATAAATGTATGTATGTATGTGTATATGCATGTATATATATGCATGCAACAATTAAACTCAGCATAACGCAGAAGTGAAAGGCCGTAGTTCGGCTTCCACGGCCCGAGCGAAAAGGAACAAAGGCGGAAATGAGAAAGTACACGGAATGGGAGGCGTTATGGGCGACAAGGAGCGAATCGCTATTTTTAGAGATTCGTCAGCAGCGCCGCCTCGAAGGGCCCTCCTCTCACGCCCGAGTCCGAGGGGGAGCGACTCCGAATTGTGGGAAAGGGAGAAAAGACGATAACTGAATAAACAGAGGGCCGTCAAGTGGGCGGGGGGCGGGGGCGGAGGCGGGGTGGGGAGGGTGGATCGGGGTGTTATTTTGGAGTAAAGATGGAGGCGAGAGATTTCTGGGAATTTCATTGGCTGGAAATTTCTCTTTTTAAAAACTACGGTCTCGAAAGATTTGATTTTTTTGATTTATAGGAATTGCGGGGCCGTTGAATAGGGGAGATTGGAACATCTTAATTGCAGTATTATTATTTTTTTTATTTTTTATTTTTTTTGAATGCGATAAAAATGTAAATTCTAATCCTGAACAAAAATCGTTCAATAGATCCAGTGTGAGAAGGAAAATGACGAATCTGGTGAACTTATCTGTAGGGTTGAAGAGGAAGAAATCGGGGGAAGAAATCACCAATGATTAGATAAAAAAAAAACCCGATATAGAACCAGATAAAAATAGAAAGTAAATAAAAGAAGGCAATAACGTCGATGTGAGGAAGCGATTAAGAAACTTCTCCCAGCGTGCGCTTTGGGGCGAATAAAAGAGAGTTTGTTATTGTTGCGTCTTGCCGAGTCCTGCACACGGCGGAGGGGAGGGGGGCGGGGGAGGGAGGGGGAGGGATGTAGGGGAGGGAGGGGGCGGGCCACAGGGGAGGGAGGGGGCGGGCAGAAGTAAGTGCAGGGAAGGGTAGGGGAAGAATTGGGTGGTGAGGAGGTGGGGGTCGGGGGTACAAGTTGGCGCTGAGGGGGTGGGGCCAGGATAGGTACTGTGGCAGGAAGGCAGAGATAGGAGAGGGATGGGGGGGCGGAGGGAGGTGCCGTAGAGGGGAGGGGAGGGGCGTTTGTGGGGGGGAGAGGGGGGGGGATCAAAGGGAAGGCAAAGAATCTGAAGATGATTGGTTTATTTTTTTATTGGAATATTGAATATAGACCTGATTTTATATACGGGTTATGGGTTTAGGTGTGAAGAGAGGGAAGTGAGATGAAATAAGTAGGAAGAATGAGACGAGAGAAGGAAGAGGGGACATAAAAGAAAGGAAGGAGGGAGGGAAGGAAGAATAATTATTAGGCAACAGAAGGGAATGTTTCGTTAATTTGATTGTCTGGGGAAATGGAATTGGAAAACGCGTGTTGGAAAGGTAATTGAAAAGGAAAAGGTTGAACGATGTTGAACTGATGTCAGGAGTCATGCTGCATGAGTCAACCGCCGCGAGTTTAGAAAGCTGCACTTGATAAGGAAAGTGTATGGCGGTGATGGGGATCCCGGGGAAATGTAGCGGTGAAAGTCTCATGAGAATATATGTATGTATATATATATATATATATATATATATATATATATATATATATATATATATATATATATATAATGTGTGTGTGTGTGTGTGTGTGTATGTGTGTGTGTGTGTATATTTAAATATTTGTATATCTATCTATCTATCTATCTATCTATCTATATATATATATATATGTATGTATATATATATATATATATATATATATATGTATATATATATGTATATATATGTATATATATATATATATATATATATATATATGTATGTGTATGTATGGATATATATAGATATAGATATATATAAACGCGCGCGCGCACCGCACACGCACAGACACACACACACACACACACACACACACACACACACACACACACACACACACACACACACACACACACACACACACACACACACACACACACACACATTAATTTACTTCCTTTCCTCCGAGAAGCCGTGGAGTTGACAGCCAGATAACATTTCGTAATCGCTTCCTCCGCCGCATCAAAGTCGAGGAAAGTCTGGCTGACTCCGGGCCCGAGGCGACGGCGGCCCGAGGAGCAGCGGGGAGAGGGGTCCCTTTGCGCTTATGGGCTGGGGTTTGTTTACTTTTTGGTTTGTGTGGTTGTTTGTTTGTTTATTTGTGTGTTTGTTTATTCGATCGTTTGTATGTTTTGGTTGTTATTTGTTTGTTTATTTATGTATTTATTGGTTTATATATTTATTTAGTTATCTGTTTAGTTATTCATTTGTCAGAAGATTATTGAAGAAGAACGATTGAAAAAAATGCGTGAATGCTTGCGTTTTGTTGTCCCGTTTCCAAAGACACATACCTGCAGGAGCACATCTGCGTCGAGGGTTGGATGGGCGCTTATAATGGGCGTGGCGGTCCTCCGTCACACTCGCCTGGTCACACACACACGCCCTCAAGAACAGCCTGTGCCTCTCCCACACCCCTTTCTTTCCCTCTTCTTTCTCCCTCACTTACGCGAAGTCCTCTTCCTTGTTCTTCGCTCCCCTCTTTTCCCCCTCTCCGTCTTTTCGTTTGCTTTTTTTCCGTTCCAGTGGATCCAGCTGTGGTCGGGTGGGGAGGGGGAGAGGGAGAGAGAAGAGAAGGGAGAGGGAGGAGAGAGGAGAAGGGAGAGGGAGGAGAGAGGAGAAGGGAGAGGGAGGAGAGAGGAAAAGGGAGATTGAGAGTGAGATAGAGAGAGAAAGTGAGGGAGATCGAGAATGAAGAGAAGGGAGAGGGAAAGGAGAACGTAGAGGTCTGAGATTCCCCTGAGTGAATCCTTCCTATTTAAATGATCATTAGACGTCTCGAACGGAGATTGATGTCCCGCGGGATGGCTATATACCCTTCTCTTCCTTCCTGCCTCTCCTTGCTACTCACTCCCCTCCCTGCCTCCATCTCACCCTCCTTCCTCATTCTCCTCCCTCCCTCTATCTTACCCTCCTTCCTCATTCTCCTACCTCTCCCCTCCCTCACTCCATCTCACCCTCCTTCCTCTCTCTCCTCCCTCCCTCCATCTCACCCTCCTTCCTCTCTCTCCTCCCTCCCCTCCCTTACTCTATTTCACCCTCCTTCCTTTCTCCTCTCCCTCCCTTCCCTGCCCTCTTCCTTCCTTCCTCCCCCATGAGAAGTGGGTCATTCCCAAATGGGCATGGGGGGGAGGGGGCTGGGTAGGGAGGGATGTTGTATCTGCGTTGGGCAAAGAGACAAAACAAAAGAGAGAGAGAGGAAGAAACGCGATTATTTGACGCGCTTGGATGGGCATCTGTGCCCGGTGGCTGAGAATGTACCGAGTGCACAAGCGGGAATGCTGTTATTAATTTGGGTTGTGGAGTTATGACTCTTACTGCTTCAACGTCGTGCGGTAATGTTTTTAGCGTTTTTGGGGGTAGAAATATGGGTTGTGGCGATTAGGTTAGCAGTGGAGTCCGAGGCGGAGGTAATATAGAAATCCTGGTTGTTCACGGGTGTTGCGTGCGAATAGCAGCATTGTTGCAGATATTGCAGAGTCACCGTAAATCGGTGGGAATATGCAGTTGTCTGAATAATTTAGCAAGCGTACTGCAGCCTTGATAGCAAATCGATAGCGCTTGCGACATCAGAGTTCGAATTTACGATTGGCTGGTAATTACGACGGTGACTGTCAAGTATGAATTATTTCCGCCACCGTAATTGCTTCCTTTACGCAGCGATTTTTTTACGTCCGGCGCGGCGGCGGTCGGAGGGGCTGGCGCCTGACGGAGCGAGAGGAGGAGGGGTGTGAGATTCGAGCCTCGGAGACAATGCGATCCTCCATTGCGCTTCAATGGGGGAAGGAGAGTGAATCCCGTGACCGAGATCAAAGTGTGCGGCTTCTGTAGACTGACCCACATGCGCCAGGGCCTTGCCAGCGGCGCTCAAGCGTGACTGGTTGTAGCGCTGTTGTAGTACTCCACCATACAATTGTTATTTTCTTGTGTTACTATTTTGTATTGCTGTATATACTTTCGTTGCAACCTTCCCCTCTAAGTTCCGAGGGGGACCCGAAGGAGCCGCCTCCCGCCTCACGGGGACGCAGCCGCGGCGCCGTCTAATGAGCGAGGGCGCGCGGGCGAGGGAGGCCAGGTGTGCGAGCTAATGAGCAGGTCGTCAAGCAGGAAGGTGCAGCGTCACCCCGTCACAAAGCCCTCCTCGCCACCCGGATATTGCTTCACTCGGTTATTAGTTACGTCGGTGGCCGTGCGAGTGCCTTGGCCAGCGGCTCGCGGCTCGCTCTAATGGGCGGTGATGGGCGGCATGATCACTGGGCGGCGGAGGAGGGTGCGAGGTGTGGGCAGCGAGGGGCGGGCGCGAGGGGGTGCAGCTGGGGGCGTCATTAGGGGCTGAGAGTGAGGGTTGCAGGCGGGGATGATGTGTTGTTATTTTTATTGTTCTGATTTGCTCATTTATTTGCAATTGCATCTGGACCTGTATCGATACATTGAGTGGCATAGGTATATATATATATATATATATATATATATATATATATATATATATATATATATATATATGTATGTATATATATTTATTTATTTATTTATATTTATATTTATATATATTTTAGAATATATACATCCGTGAACTTTACGGATCTGATTGGGATAGTCTCGGGTGTGTGTAGTGGGCGTGGATATGCGAGTCGGTACGCGGGTGCGGAGTGGGAAGGCTAGGTGGTTAGCGGGTGAAAGCGTGACAGAGCAGCGACAGCGAAGAGCGATCAGTTCGGTCTGAAAGCGTAGGAATACGCGCGTAGATTTATTTTTGTGTTTCAAGGGAGGAGACGGAGGATTTGGGATGGGAGACGAGGGCATGGAAAGCAAGGGAAGATGTCGGATGGGAGGGTGCTGGAATATATCTTGGATTTAATAAAGGCATACAGAGGACTCGCATGCACGCACACGCACACGCGCATGCGCACACGCACACGCACACGCACACGTACACGCACACGCACACGCACACGCACACGCACACGCACACACACACACACACACACACACACACACACACACACACACACACACACACACACACACACACACACACACACACACAAGCACGCACAAGCAAAAAGTGAGCCGCGTCCACAGGAATGCGTGCATGCGTCCTGAAACAAAGCAAGTGAGGAAGCCCAGAAGCAGCCGTGCACGTGAGTCACTGTCCATTTCAAAGGCAAATTGTACCGTTATGACAGTGGCAGTCCATCCCGTGTTAGCCATTGTCCGGCGGGTCATGGCAGAGCGCTTCCTGCCTCCCGCGGGGGAGTGCTTGCAGGCGCTGCATCTCGGGGGAGGGGAGGGGGGGGGCGAAGAGCTTTGGCTGCTTCATGACTCAGCTTCAGTAGATAGGGAAGGGTGTTATGTTTTAGATGTGATTATAGTATTGGCTGCGTGTGTGTGTGTGTGTGTGTGCGTGTGTGTGTGTGTGTGTGTGTGTGTGTGTGTGTGTGTGTGTGTGTGTGTGTGTGTGTGTGTTTATATTTATTTTTGTGTATGTGAATGTGTGCGCGCAAGGAGGGAGGAAGGTAGTGGAGAGTGAGAATGACGTCACCGTTCCAGGCACGGCCCACCGAAGAAGATGCTGGCGAAGGGAAGGTTCAAGGTTTCTAGGCCTAAACAGGATCTTGTTTTGGATGGAAGTCAAAGAAAGTGAGCAATTTGTGAGTAATGAGGTAGTTACCGGATGATTAGGCCTGGAGAGAGAGAGAGAGAGCTATCTACTCATTACGTCACGGGGCGTTTGATGACGCAATCCACCTGGAGGAGGAAAACAACACCGGTCGGGCAGGATTTCACCCGAGACGTGTTTCCTTTGCTTTTTTGCAGGATACGTGAGGAGATGATTGTTTCTTGTGGTCAATGTGGAAGGGAGGCGGAGGGGGCGGAGATGGACACGCAGTGGAAAGTGCATGTTATTTTCCTGCTCAGAAGATGTGTTCGAAATGATTACATGCAGAAACTTTCGATTGAAAGAGTTGTCTTTACTTATTTATTTTGCTTGCTTGTGATTTTGTATTCACAAAAAAAATGTGTAGAGACAGGCGGTAATACCTGCACACATATAGGTCTCACTATAGACACGAACAGGTAGACACAGCAGACAGACGGAGACAGGGAGACGTAATAGACACGTACATGGAGCCATTAGCAGAGCCGTGTCACCGTGGTGGGCGGCCGCGCAGGAGAGGCTGGACCTAATGTCGTCGTCTTTAAAGCGTGGCGTAGGAAGCCTCCTGCCCGGCGCACGACTAATGTTATTAACGATCGGCTGCGTCGGCGCCAGCCCTAATCATGTAGCCTTCCTTTGTCTGCTCCTGGGCCTTTCTCCTTCGTCTTTCTCTCATTTTTGTTCTCTCTGTGAGTGGTTTCTCTTCGCCCCTGTCTTCTTCTCCTTTGATTTGCGGCGTGTCTGGTCTCTCTCCTGTCTCGTTCCGGACGCTTCTCTCGCTCTGAGGTTCCAGCGTCTCTCTCGCCTTTCGGGTAAATATTTTCCAAAGTCTAGGAAAGTGGACCTTGATATGTTTGCTTTAATGTGTATTTTTTTCTATTTTTTTATCTGATTATTCTCCTTTATTCCTCTACCTTCCCGCCTCTCCAGCCTTCGTTTCCATAGCCTGCGAAAATCCCTCCTTCCCCTTCTTCCCGACATCCGGTCCCTCTTAACGTCCCTTATAACATCCACTTATTTCCTTCCCCTCCCGTGTTATTTATCGGAACGGAAGCGACCGTGACTGGCGTGTTACGTTTTTTTGCCCGCATTTCTTCCCGACGTTCTGTGTCGGCCGGAGTCACGCCTTCCCCGGGGCCGGTCGGGGGCTGTCGGGGCCGCGCTCGGGGAATGTCAAGGGGGAGTCGGGCGTTGCTGGTGAATTCCCTCGGAGCGAAATCTCGCCGTCGTCGCGCTGGGGGTTTTGTTTATGATTGTTTATGTGGTTGTTATTTGCTGGATTAAAGGTTTGGAGTAGGATGGGGGGTTTTGTTATTTTATTCACTTATTTATTGTTGCGATTCGGTTGTTGCGAGCCGGCGTCGGGAGCTCAGGGGCCTGGCGGAGAAGAATGGGAGGTCGGATTGCCTCTGAGTTTATTTGGCGCACGAGCGGGGTCTGGCGAAAGGGTGTTTATCGGCAATCTTCTGCAGAGATATGAGGCCCTGAAGGCGCTGCGCTTCCCTTCAGGAGGCGCGCCCCAAGACCGGCGTGCGGGGGAGTTAGGAGGCGCTCAGTCGTGCGGATCCGGCCGGGGCGATAGGGCCCGCGCGCACTGGCTTCGGGGATCGGTCATCTGATTTGGAAGATGTGTATATATGTGCGTTTATTTTTATTCTCTCTCGCTCTCTCTCTCGCTTACACACAAACAAACAAACTCTCCCATATCTGCACGTAAAATCACCCACATAATCTTCACCTGCCTTACCTTTCCTCCCTCCCTTCTCCTTCCATCCCTGCGACCGGATACCCCAAACCTTCGTCTTCTTTTTCTTATTATTATTATTCTGCCTTCCCTCTTCCTCCATGCTTCCTTCCCTCCCGCTCTCTTTCTTCTTATCCTTCAGTATCACCCTCTCGTCTCCTTAATTCCTTTCTTCTCTCTCCCTCGGCTAATTCTCTTTGCTCCCCATTTCCCCTTTCCTCTCCCTCCCCCCCCCTCCTTCTCCCACTGTTGATTTTCATCTGACCGCCCAGAGAGAGGTCACTTGCCTCCGGCCGCCTTTCCAGGTCAGCGAGGAGCAAGTTGAACCCCGGGCGAAATGTCTCCTGAAGTACATGCAATCCCGCCCGGCCGCCCTGAATGCCAGATGACGCCCCTTGCCACGCCCACTCTTGCTACTGGGATTACCGTTAGGGGAGGGAAGGCCACAGGTGGGCGTGATGATATGTTAGGCGGAGAGGGTGTTGGGAAGATGGGAATGATGATGATGATGATGGCAGTGGTGATTATGATAACAGTAAATGCTGTTATCATTATTGATACTAGTATTGATATTATCATTATTGGTCTTGCTATTATCGTTATCATTGTTATTGTGATCTCCAATATTATTATTATCATTAATATTATTGTAATTATTTTGATTTTGACTATAATTATTATTTTGATTTTGACTATAATTCTTATTATGATGATGATGATGATGATGATGATTATTATTATTATTATCATTATCATTATTATCATTATTACAAGAATAAACATATATGGAAGATAAAGACAGAGAAGAGGATGGAAATGGCGAAGGATGGAAGGCCACGCCGTCGGAGAGGGTGCGAGACGAGGGCCTGGAGAGGGATCGGCGGTGAGCTCGGGTGCAGTTGCGTGGTCACGAGAGATGAAGAGGGGAGGCTCTGTCGTGGTCGGGGCGGTGTTGTTGGGGTCGTAGAGAGACGGGAGGTGAATGGGATAAACGGATTGGAGAAGATTGGGGGGGGGAGGGGGGAGGGGGAGGGGATTGAGAAAGATGTGTGATTTGAGGGCGATTGGGAGAGCGGAGATAGGACGCGGGTGGGTAATGTAGTGTCTTGAGAACGGCTTGAGAACGACTGGGTGTGAACTGGCTGTATGGTGATGATAGGGAAGGGGCGGAAATTCGCCGTCTTTTATTTTTGTTATTATCCTTGATTGCGTGGGACCGATCGTGTGTGTGTGTGTGTGTGTGTTTGGTTATTTAGTTACGTTATTTAGTGTTAGAGAGAGGGAGAGGGTGAGGGTGAGTGTGAGGGTAAGGGTAAGGGTAAGGGTAAGGGTAAGGGTAAGGGTAAGGGTAAGGGTAAGGGTAAGGGTAAGGGTAAGGGTAAGGGTAAGGGTAAGGGTAAGGGTAAGGGTGAGGGAGAGGGAGAGAGAGAGAGAGAGAGAGAGAGAGAGAAGAGAGAGAGAGAGAGAGAGAGAGAGAGAGAGAGAGAGAGAGAGAGAGAGAGAGAGAGGGGGAGAGGGAGAGAGAGGTGGGGGGGGGGGCAGAAATCGAAGGGAAAAAGGACAAAACTGAAGCCAGCACAGCCACTTTAATTGCCGGATTTCTTCGTTCCCCTTTAAGACAGGGTGAATATTGCCTTGTCTCCCTGTCGGACTTTTTTTTGTCTCCCGACCTGTTATGAACCTGTCTCGTCCCTCTTCTGGTGTGATTGAACTGTTGTGCATCTTTGCCCTGTGTCCCTCACAACACAGAACATTCGCCTGTTTTGTGGCGTCCATTCTCTTTTCTTCTCTCCCCTCTTCTCAGCTCCTATTTTCTCTCTTCTCTTCTTCTTAATTTTCTTATTCTTCCGACTTCCTCTCACCTCCTCTTTCCTCCCTCCCTCCCTCTTTCCTTATTTATATCCTTCAGTATCACCCTCTCATCTCCTTAACTCCTCCTTCCCTCTCCTTCGGCTGATTCTCTTTCCTCCCCATTTCCCTTTTCCTCTCCGTTCCCCCCCTCCTCCTCCTCCTTCCCCCCCCCAAGGGCTCCCCCTGTTGATTTTCATCTCATTTAAAATCCCTCCACTTCCTCCTTGCCGGGGTCTGCGGTTAATTAACGGTGTATGGGTAATTGCGGGCCCGCGTCTGTTCCGTTTTCCTTTGGGCATTTCCTTGTTTACCTTTCGCGTTTGTTTACGGTGGTGTTTCGGAGTGTTTCCGCGGTGGGTTGTTCCTCTTGGGTGGGAATGGAGGGAATGGAGGTCGGTGTCGTGGCGGTGATGGTGGTGGAGATGGTGATGATGGTGGTGAAGATGGTGATGAAGATGAAGATGATGATTGTAATGATGATGAAGAAGATGATTGTAATGATGATGAAGAGGATGATTGTAATGATGATGATGATAATGGTAATGATGATGATGATTGTAATGTTGATGATGAAGAGGATGATTGTAATGGTGATAATGATGATGAAGAGGATGATTGTAATGGTGATGATAATGGTAATGATGATTTGAATAAGGTTCTTACAAAGCTCTTTCCAGAAGCCAAGATAATTGCTGCCATTACGGTGTTTGAAGGTCAGAGGCAGAAGGTATTTCCTTGCTGTTTTTTTTAAGGGCAATGTCGATTGCTTTATGGAAGTGGTGTAAAATTCACCGTAAAGGTAGAAATCCAAGGAAAATTAGGAAAGCGAAGTGAAGACAAGAAAGAGTAAGAGAAGGGAAAGAATATAAAAGAGAGGTTATTTAAAGAGAGAGGAAATGGGTGTAGGCTAATTTAAAAAATGTTTGGTGCCAGCGAAAGAAGAGAGAGGAGACGAGAAGATGGTCACTGGTAAACGACAACTGATGACATGAAAAGAAGCGCCGGCCAAGCCACGCGGGGGCCAAGTGCGAAGAAGCAAAGCAGGTGTGATTGCGACAGGTGTGTCACGCCGCCGGAGAGCGGTGGCGGAAGTGGCGGTCACGTGGCCTCCGTGAGCGGCCTTGTCCGTCACCGCAGCCGCGGCGGTCAACACTCCCGCAGGATGTGGACCATTGACGGCTACGGCAGCGGCGCCCGCGGCTCTTGCGGCCCAACGGATTGGGGTATTTCTGGTCATAAAGGAGGATATGTTGCAATTTTGCTCGATGTGGCAGCCTCGAGATATTATGCAGACGCATTTATGTCATTCGTTAACCTGTTGTATTTATTTATTTATACGTTTATGTTTATTAATCAGTCTTTTGTTCAATTAAATGATTTTTTATTATTTGTTAATGTGATATTTATTGACATTTTATTTGGCTCCTCATAACAAATTTGTTCCGTATTTAAAAGTTCCCTCTGCGTTTCCAACGATCTCCCTTTCCATCCTCCTCGTGGCAGATCCTAAGCGCCACAGCATCGCGTCGTCGGCTCGCGATACACGGGAACAGCCTCGTGAAATTGGGTCTACGTGTCCGCTGACGAGTGAAGCGTCAGAGAAGTCGGTGCTTCGGAAGTCTCGAAGCGGCCTGTGAATTGATTTATTCACATTTATTGTCATATTTATTTATTTATTGATATTGATTTATTGTCTGATATCTCTTATCCATCCGTACGTCTGTCCGCGCATGATAAGGAAAAGAAACGAAGACCCCGCCAGGTACCTGTGCGCCGAGATGGGACCTCCATTTCGGAACTGACAGGGTGGGAAATGACTCCAGATTACGATAATTTCGGAGGTGACTTGCGCAAAGTGGAGAAAATTGGGAGAAGTGGGTGTGTGAGGAAGACGTATGGGTGATCCGAAGGTAGTTTGAGGAACGCGCTGTCACTCCGTTGGTTTTGTACGTACAGTCAACTCCTCCTCCTTGTTTCCTTTTCGCCTTGATTTTTTGTATTTTTTGCGTCTGCATTTACACTCACTTGCATTTTGTTTCCCAGCATTATGTTCCTCCGTTTTCACAGCTTTGTCGTTGTCGCGTTTTCTCTCCTTCTCTCCGCCCTTTGTTCTTTTCCTCCCTGTCTTCCACCGCTACCTCATCTTCCCTCCTCCTCGTCCTCGTCCTCGTCCTCCTCCTTCTTCTCTTCCTCCTCCTCATCCTCCCCCTCCCCCCCCCCTCCTCCTCCTCCTCCTCCTCATCCTCCCCCTCCATCCCCCCCATCCGCATCACCTCCATTGATGAGAGAGCGGCGCTGGGAAGACACAAAACCGCGACGTGTGCTTAGGCATGTACCCCCTTGAGTCCTGCAGTGTGTCTTCTCCCTCCAGCAGCCGTGAAGGTCGTTGGTGTCCTTCAGAGTCCTTCGAAGCTCCCTCCTCCTCCTCCTCCTCCTTCTTTACCCCCCCCCCCCTCTCTCTCTTTCTCTCTCTCTCTCTCTCTTTCCAGGCCCCCCCCCCCCTTCCCCCGTTCTGACCAACCGCCCACGATAACACCCGCTTCTGCATTTTCCCGCCCCTTCTAGTCTCTTTTTCCCATTGTTGTTTTTTCACTCTTCTCTTCTGCTTTTTTTGGGTTTCTGTCTACTTGCCTTTTCGTTTTTGTTTGGTTTTCTTTCTTTGTGTGTTTCGGTTTTTGCTTTTCCTTTTGCCAAACATTTTCCCACTTTTTTCTGTTTTACCTCTTGTTATCATGTTTTGTAGTGGATATTTTTATTATCTTTCTAGAAAAGTGGGTTTTATATATTCCAGACATCACCATATTTTATTTTTTTCAAATTCTTATTCTTTCATTTTCTCAAACTTTTCTTCCCTCTCCCTTCGTTTACTCTTTCTTCGTGACTTACACATAGTTTAAGGCATCTTGTTTAATTTCATCTTTTAATACTCTTTTTCCTCTCCCTTCTGCTTACGTTTCCTCATTTCCCACCTGGTCCCCCTCTTTCTTCTTCTTCCTCCTCCTTTTCTTCTTCTTCCTCCTCTTCTTTTCCTTCTTTTCTACTTCGTCTTCTACTTCTCCTCCTTCTTCTTTTTTCTCATTTTCCTCTCCTACTCCACATTTTCCTCCTCCTCCTTTCTCTTCCCCCCTGCTTTCTCTCCTCCTTCTCCTCTTGTTCCTCCACTTCATTCTCATCCTTCTCCTCCCTTTTACTCTTCCCTTTCTTCCCTCTCTTCCTGCGCCTCCTCCCGCAGTTTCCCCGTTTCTCCTCCTTATCTTCCCTCTTCTCCTTCTCCTCCTCCCCCATTTTCCCTTTTTCTCCTCCCTCATCTTCCCTCTTCTTCTCCTCCTCCCGCAGTTTCCTTTTTTTCTCCTCCCCATCTTCCTCCTCCTCTTCCCTCTCTTCCTTCTCCTCCTCTTCTTCCCTCTCTTCCTTCTCCTCCTCCTCTTCGCTCTCTTCCTTCTCATCCTCCTCTCCCCTCTCTTCCTTCTCATCCTCCTCCTCCCCGTTTCCTTTTTTCTCTTCCCCGCCTTCCTGCTCCTCAACGGCCCAGTACACGTCGTCCAGCCGGCTCTGTTGCACGGCCGCTTCATGCACGGCTTCAGTAATGCGACCTTCACTCTTTTTTCTTTCTTTCGTTCTTTCCCTCTTTCGTTCTTTCTCTCTCTCTCGTTTCCTTTTTTCCTCTCCTCACGCCCCTCCCCCTCAGCGGATCTGCTTATCTACAGGCGTCTGGAGGCTAAGAAACAAGCAGGCTGGGTTCGAAGCCACTCGGCAGCCTGCTTGGAAAATGTCACGGGTTGAAGTAAAATGTTTTGAAAAGATTTTTTTTTGTGCATTTGCATTCGGGGTTTTCTCTCTGTCTGTCTCTCTCTCTCTCTCTCTCTCTCTCTCTCTCTCTCTCTCTCTCTCTCTCTCTCTCTCTCTCTCTCTCTCTCTCTCTCTCTCTCTCTCTCTCTCTCTCTTTTTCTCTTTCTCTCTCTCTTTCTCTCTCTCTCTTTCTCTCTCTCTCTCTTTCTTTCTCTCTCTCTCTCTCTCTCTCTCTCTCTCCCTCTCTCTCTCTCTCTCTCTCTCTCTCTCTCTCTCTCTCTCTCTCTCTCTCTCTCTTTTCCAGTTATTATTTTGCCATCAAAGGATTGTGTGCCCCCTATCATGTCATCAGAGTCGAAATCGCAGTCTGTTATTGGGAAGGTAAAGACCTTAGTGCATGCCGTCCGGATCCGCCCCGTCGCCTCCCGACCGGCGCTGCCTGGAAAGAGGAGGGAGGGGAGGGTGGTGGGGTGGGGGGGGATGAGTTCCGCTGGCGCCACCACCGCCAGAGGGCAGGGCGCAGCTGACGTAACTGTTGTTCGTGTCGTGTTACGTGCGCCGAGACTGCTTGGCGCCGGCCGTGCTGCATTGGCGGGAATTATTACGGTGCATTACGGAGAGAGGCGAAGGTTGCCGGCCGCCCAGTACGCTGCTTGCGCCTCCTCGCCGCCCAAGTCGCCTGGCTCTCTGCGGCTCCTCTCACGCTCTTCTCCTTTGGCTCTGTTTCACGTTCTCCTCCGTTCTTCTCGCCAGGTTTCCCCCTTTCCAGACTCGTTCCTCGCTGTCCTGTATCCCCTCCCTCACATTTTCCTTTTTTTTTCTTTGCCTTTTTCTTTTTTTTCTCATATATATTTTCTTCACACTTCATCTCTCCTCCACTTTCCTCCCTCTTCGTCACACTTCTCTCATCCCCTCTCTCTTCTCTCCTCGCCTATCCCCTATCCGTTTGTCTCCTCTCCAACTCTCATTTTCCCCTCATCTCCTCTCCTTTCCTTCCTATTCATTCCTCTTTACTCTCTCCTTTCTCCCCTTCTCCCCCCTCTTTTCTCTCTCCTTTCTCCCCTTCTCCCCTCTCTTTTCTCTTTCCTTTCTCCCCTTCTCCCCTCCCCTCTCTCCGCCCTCTGGCTCTCCTCGCTGGAGACGGTTGGGCGGCCAAGTCTCCGTGGAGGATTCTTTGTGGTTAACCTTAATAAGCCTGCGAGGTGCTACCTACTTCCTTGCTCAGGTGGTGATGGGAGGGGAGATGGAGGGGCGTCGGGGAGGCTAGTGAATGAACGGACACTTGGACGGCGGCAGGTAAAGCGTGAATGGGGGAGGGTGTGTGGGATAGACTAAGACAGTTGGAAGAAGAGGCTTCCAAAAAAGGCGTTAGGTTAGGAGTAGTGTCAGGCTTGGATTTTGCCATCATGCATTCGTGCATGCGGTGTCTCATTGCATTCGCAAGAGTTCTTGCGCAAAGTGCTGGGGGAAGTTGCGAATAACTCGGTTTATGTGTATATATTTGCGTTTATTGGTGGTGTATCTACTCCTCTCCATTCTTTGAGTTATTCCCTGTTTTCCCGTTTCCTCTTTTGCAGCGTTTGTTAACCTCTCGTGAGGCGGTAAGAACATGGCGGCCAGATTATGCATACAGGTGATACATACAGGTGTGTGTGTGTTCCACAGGTGTATTTTTGTCGCATGGAGGAGATAGATGCTTGTTTGTGTTGGATAAGTTTGTTTTTATATACAATCACTTCTGTGCATGACCTCATGCGCACAGAATTCGAAAAGATGGCTGACGGGACTGAAGTTTTCAATATCCTGGGGTGGATTCTGTTTGTATAAGCATACAGCAGATGCATATGGTGATTCATGCAGTCGTATGGCGGTCCGTGAAGGAGTAGGATTATCCTGGCGTGCAAGCCGTACGTGCAGGTTGGCGTGTTTGTTCGTTCGTGCAGGCAGGGGTGTGGGCGGGGCCCCCGGCGGCCGGAGGGAGCGCGGCGCCGCCACCACGTCAGAAGTGTCTTCGCTCGCGTGGCTACCTGGTGCTGTTCCTTGTCGCTCCCCGTCGGTTCCTCGCGCTGCAACACGCCCACGCATTCACCACGAGCGCGATCACGCCCGCAAAGGTGCTACCATGGTGGGCGGAAGCTCGTGAGGAACGGCATGAGGTCCTAGGACCTTCGCCCGATCCTTCGTCCTCCCCCTCCATCTACCCCCCCTGAAGCACCCACCCCCTCCCCCACCTGTTCTCCTGACGACCTCTGGCCACGGACCCGACGACGCCCCGACCTCCCGCCCGCAACAAAGCCTACCCTCGCCCAAGAGCTGCCAGCTGACCCGGGATCCACCTGGAGACTCACCTGCAGTCGTGATCATGAAGTAAGAAAGTACAAATCTGCCAATACGACCTCTCCCTGACGGACTCTGCTAACGGAATAATGGATTTTGCCTCTCGATTGAACCTACCGATTAACCCGCTGAAAACCCCCTGAAAGAAAGTCATGTGTAAGAAAAGGCCGTGCTCGTAAGCGCCAAGTGAATGTCAAGAAAGGCCCGCGATATCTGCCGCGTTGCGTCTGGAAAAAAAAGGAAGGTGTGTGTGTGCATGTGTGGAAGTGCTCTCTCGTCGAGGAAGTGCTCCGAAGGGTTGACGAGGGGATCGCCGCTGTTTGTGGACATGGTTTGTGCTCGGGATAAGACCCCCTGGAGTCGCCGTCGTTGCCTCTGTCCCTGAAGTCTGTCGGGAAGGAACTGAAAGGTAAGTCTTGTCTGCCTGGGGAATGCAAGTGAGTCAGCCCGGTTGCGACATGACTGAGGAAACCGGGAGAGTTTCTCAACGGATACATATAAGTGTGTGTGTGCGTGTGTGTGTGTGTGTGTGTGTGTGTGTGTGTGTGTGTGTGCGTTTTTGTGTGTGTGTGTGTGTGTGTGTATGTGTGTGTGTGTGTGTGTGTGTGTGTGTGTGTATTTGAGAAAGAGAGAAATTTGTATCTATCTATTTCATATATATATATATATATATATATATATATATATGTATGTATGTATGTATATATATGTATATATAAAAATGTATATATATATATATATATATATATATATATATATATATATATATATAAATGTATATATATGTGTGTGTGTCTGTGAGAAAGAGAGAAATTTTATCTATCTATCTCATATACGAGGATATATATATGTAAGTGTGTGTGTTTGTATATACATATGCTTACACTTACACATACACACACACGCATACAGAGAGAGAGAGAGAGAGAGAGAGAGAGAGAGAGAGAGAGAGAGAGAGAGAGAGAGAGAGAGAGAGAGAGAGAGAGAGAGAGAGAGAGAGAGAGAGAGAGAGAGAGAGAGAGAGAGAGAGAGAGAGAGAGAGAGAGAATATCGGTGTGTCTTACGGCTTCTTGGGCGTCTTTGATTAATGGGAACAATCCCGCGGTGTCGGCATCTGGTTCTCTCGGCCGAGGCATGCGTGCAGTCTGGTCGATGTGATGTTGGAGACGGCAATGTCGCCCTCCTACATAGATCCGAGTTAGGTCACGTGTTTTACAGAACAACATACAGATTTTTTTTCAGATTAGCTCTTTCCTTAGGATGCTCCTCCGATCGATTCCTGGTATTCACACACAAACGCCTATTATGCAGATTTTTAACTATTGTTTGAAGGGAGGAACAATGTCTTCATTATGCTCTGCTCATTATTATCTTTTGAGCGAAGTTGAAGCCGACGGGAGGGGGAGAGGGGGGAAGAGGGGGTAGGGGAAGAGAAGGAGGAGGTGTAAAGGGGTGGAGGCACACTTGAGTCATGCAGTAAGGTCGCACTTAACTATTGTGTGGTTTAAAGCAAGGCAAAAATCGGGTTTGATGTCACGCAGGAAATCCGAAGTTTCTCACCGACGTCATGCATCCATCCAGCGGGTCGGCGGCGGCTGGGTCATGCAGGTCAGAGTTTCTTAAGGCATCGAAGGTCATCGAGAGGAGGTGATGTGGTCGGGGTGAGGTTAGGTGGGGGTAGATGTTTTATTTGTTTATTTATTGTTAATTTGTTTATTTTTATATATCACTCGAGCGTTTGCGGTGTTGGAGAACGAATGTATACGTGGTGTGAAATGGTAACGATTACTGGAGGAGGGAAGGAGGAAGACAAGGACAAATACTGTCTTCTTGTCAGAAAATACCTTTTAAATAACGATAGGAATGCAAACTCAGAAGCTTATACCGCATTCTCTCTCTCTCTCTCCCTCCCCCCCTCTCTCTCTCTCTCTCCTTCTCTGTCTCTCTCTCTCTCTCTCTCCCTCTCTCTCTCTCTCTCTCTCTCTCTCTCTCTCCCTCTCTCTCTCTCTCTCTCTCTCTCTCTCTCTCTCTCTCTCTCTCTCTCTCCCCCCCCCCCCCTCTCTCTCTTTCATTCACTCACTCACTCACTCACTCACTAGCTCTCCCGAATGACACGGGACGAGAAGGAGGATCACGCCGAGTGCCCCATAGGCTGCGTGCTGACAGCAGCGAAAGGATCATGGCAGTTCCTTGTCAGTGCCGCGACAGAGCCATTTGTAGTGCCACATTGATCCGTCTCGGTGCCTCGTGATGCCATAGCGTTCCTCCCCGACCTTTTCCTCCGCCTATCCTCACGTCTCTATTTATTATTCCCTCCCTGCCTGGCCTTGGATCAACCCCCATCCCCCCCTTCCCCACCTCCGCCTCCAACTCGCGACTGATTTGGACGTCAGACTCGAGGATTGGACGATTGGCAAGATTCATTCCAGCGGAGAAGGAAGGAGCGCCCCCCCCCCCTCGTGATCAGCTGATCAGAAGCGGCGTCGGATGCGGGGCGTCTTGTGGCGAAGGCGAGGCTTGTAATTTGGCTGCCAAGGTCTCGAGGCTTGATTATGTATGACCTGCAGAAGCCTCATGTCAAGGCGGTAGGGAAGGATGGTGGGGAAAGGGGGAATGGAAGGGGGGGCGGCGTGGAAGAGCCTCTTGTCAAGGGAGGAGGGAAGGATGGAGGGGAAACGGGGAAGGGAAGGGGGGGCGTGGGTGAGCCTCTTGTCAAGGGGAGGAGGGAAGGATAGTGGGAAAGGGGGAATGGAAGGGGGGCGTGGGAAAGAGCCTCTTGTCAAGGGGGAGGGAAGGATGGTGGGGAAACGGGGGAATGGAAGGTGGGGGGCGTGGAAGAGCCTCTTGTCAAGGGGGGAGTAATAGACAGGAAAGGGGGAAAGTGGAAGGGGGGGGCGTGGAAGAGCTCTCTGTCAAGGGGAGGGAAGGATGGTGGGGAAAGGGGAAGGGAAGGGGGGGGGAAGAGCCTCTTGTCAAGGGGGAGGGAAGGATTGTGGGGAAAGGGGGGAAGGGGGGGCGTGGAAGAGCCTCTTGTCAAGGGGGAGGGAAGGATGGTGGAAAGGGGGAAGGGAAGGGGGGGCGTGGAAGAGCCTTTGCCAAGGGGGAGGGAAGGATGGTGGGGAAAGGGAATGGAAGGGGGTGGCGGAAGAGCCTCTTGTCAAGGGGGGAGGGAAGGGAAGGGGAATGGGAAAGGGGGGAGGGGAAGAGGATATAGAAAGGGGAGAGGAGAAAGTGGACATACAAGTAGAAGGGCAGGTTTTGGAGGGAAAAAAGGAGTGAAGGATAGATGGCTAGCGAAGGATAGCAAAGGATGTCGTTGAAGCCGGAGGTGCATGAGAGGTTGTAGGCTGCTAGTAAGAGGTAGAAGAAGGGGACCGAAAGGAATGTCACGTTCACATCGCAATCACAACCGTGACTGGTGCACCGTCATTTTTCTCGAGAACAATAGTGACAGGCGACTCAGAGGATGTCCGAGAGTGGTGGGAGAGGAAGTTGTGGTGTGGCGAGATTGCTTTGGCTGTGGCAATTACGAGAAAAAAAATGATGCTAATTAAATGGTGCCGTTCCATGCGCTGAACGCGGATGGTAGACCATCATTTCTGCCACGTAAGGGATCGACTTCGAACGGAACTGCATGTGGTACTTGACGCCCGTGGAAGCCGATGCGGCTCGTCGGGGCGTTTGGCCGGAGATTGTGCCGTCGCCAAGGCTTTTGTTGTCGCATTCAGATGTGTATACAAGTAGTCACACACACACACACACACACACACACACACACACACACACACACACACACACACACACACACACACACACACACACACACACACACACACACACACACACACACACACACACACACACACACAGATGTGTACATATATGTGTGTGTATGTGCGTGCGTGTGCGTGTGTGTTGTTATTGACAGTGGGGGACAATTGATGTTGTATGCCATCTACAGGGAATGTTGCCAAGGGTGAACCAAATAGCTCGTCAGGCGCGGCCGTAATTCTTGATATTGGATTTCATTTATTTTTGTGGTTAGACTGCGATATGTGCTTTATGGCGGCGAAAATACTCGGAAGGTTTGAAAAAAATTGAGATTTATTTGTCGGTTTAGGATATAGCGTTCGGCGCCGCGCTCTCCTCGCTTTGGGTTTGACAGCGCGATTTCTCATTTATATATACCTTTCTCTCTCTCTCTCTCTCTCTCTCTCTCTCTCTCTCTCTCTCTCTCTCTCTCTCTCTCTCTCTCTCTCTCTCTCTCTCTCTCTCTCTCTCTCTCTCTCTTCTTACTCTCTTTCTCTCTTTCTCTCTTTCCCTCTTTTCCTCTCCCCCTCTCCCCCCTCTCTCTCTATCACCCCTCTCATCTATCCCTTCCCTCTCTCTCTCATCACCCCCCCCTCTCTCTCTACCTCCCTCTCTCTCTCTCCCTCTCCCTCTCTCTCCCCTTCTCCATCCAATAATCTGTTCATCCAGTCCTTTTCTTAGGGTTGTCTGCAAGTTTGTGCGTTCGCTCGCCCCTCTCTGTCTAGCGACCTCTGCCTGTGTCTGTGTGCGAATAAGCCCCAGACGCCCTTAACCCTAACCGCCTGTGCCTATCCTTCGCCTCCCTGGCCGTCGCGAGATTACCTCCAGCATCCAAGGCTTAAGATGGATGATCCAGTTGACCCATTTCGGCCGCTGGGTCATATTTCTGTTGGGTCTTCGGGTGCAGTGGATGTGGAAGGGGAGAGGGAGAGGTGAGGGAGACGGAGTGGGAGAGGGAGAGGGAGACGGAGTGGGAGAGGGAGAGGGAGAGGGAGAAGGAGAGGGAGAGAGAGAGGAAGAGGGAGAGGTATGAAGAGGGAAAGTGAGGGAGATGAAGTGGGAGAGGGAGAAAGAGAGGTGAAGTGGTAGGGGTGAAGGCTGATGGGGGGAGGGGAGCATTAGGAAGAGAGGAGGTGGTGTGTGGTTAGTGGAAAAGTTTCGGGGGGAGGGCGAGGGGTAGTAGGTAAAGAGCGAGAAAGGTGGAGTTTAGTGAAAACGAAGAAAGAGAATAAAAGAAAAAAGAGGGTCTGAGAGAGAAAAAAAGAAGGAAGGAAGGGGCAAAAATAGAACAGGAACAACAGCATAAAAAAGTTGAAAGACCGTCCGCCATAATGCACCTCGCAGCGCCGCTCCCCTATAGACCGATCGTCCCGTAAAGAAGGTTCCGGAAACAAAGAGCGGCCGTAAATACGAACGCCGAGAACGACGGAAAGCGTCGCGCGAGAAGGAAGAAGGAAATCCCCATCAACTTCGGCTCACATTTCTCGAGGGAAGTTCAGTGGAAGCCTTCGCGCTACTGGGATGGTGTCCCTGGTCGCGTCGCTGGCGAGTTGCGAGGCGGGGCTGGGAAGGGGGGGGGGGGTAGGAGTAGGAGAGAGGAATAGAAGAGGATAAGGAGTAGTAGAGATGAAGGAATAGGAGAGGAGACGAAGGGGGAGGAGTAGGAGAGAGGAATAGGAGAGGATAAGGAGTAGGAGTAGGAGAGGAGAAGGAATAGGAGAGGAGACGAAGGAGTAGGAGTAGGAGAGAAGGAAGAGAAGAGGATAAGGAGTAGGGGTAGGAGAGAAGGAATGGAAGAGGATAAGGAGTAAGAGTAGGAGAGGAGACGAAGGTGTTGGAGTAGGAATATTAGTACGAAAAGGTGTGGTAGTGCGAGAAGGAGAAGGAGAAGGAAAGGCGGCAGCAGCAGAAGGGAAAGAAGAAGAAGAAGAAAAAGAAAAAGAGAAAGAGAAAGCTATGGCGATGGAGGGTGGGAAGCGGAATGCGAGGATTAAGAAAAGAGAGAAAGGGAGGTGCAAGGACGGCTCGCAATGAAAGGGGAACAAACACAGAAGAGCAACGTGCAACGGAGGAGTAAAGCGAGCAACTTCGGCCTGAGTGGAGGAGGAGACGGACCGGACCGCCCCAATAAAGAGCTAATTACCCGCGACTAATAGTAAGGAGTCATTAGCCGGGGAGCCGTGTGTTGTCGGCCGCCCACAAAGACGCCCAAAAGGACTCCCTCGTTCATCTTGGCGCAGGCGAGGACCATCACACGCCCGCGCTCCCTCGCTCGCTCCGTCGCTCCGGCCCTCCTCCTCCTCTTGGCTGGAGGAAGCCTGTTCTCTGGGTCTGCTTTGGTTTCTTTCTCTCTGTTTCTCTTTCTCTTTCTCTTTCTCTCTGTTTCTCTTTCTCTATCTTTCTCTCTGTTTCTCTTTCTCTATCTTTCTCTCTGTTTCTCTTTCTCTCTCTCTCTCTCTCTCTCTCTCTCTCTCTCTCTCTCTCCTCTCTCTCTTTCTCTCTCTCTCTCTCCTCTCTCCTCCTCCTTCCCTCCTTCCCTCTCCCTCTTCTCCTTCCCTCTTCCCACTCCTTCCCTTCCCTCCTCTTCCTCCTCCTCCTCCTTCCTCCTCTTCCTCTTCCTCCTCTTCCTCCTCTTCCTCCTCTTCCTCTTCTTCCTCCTCTCTTCCTCCTCCTCCTCCTCCTCCTCCTCCCTCCTCCTCTCCTCCTCCTCCTCCTCCTCCTCCTCCTCCTCCTCCACCTCCTCCACCACCACCACCTCCACCACCACCTCCACCACCTCTCCTTCCTCTTCCTTCCTCCTTGCAGAAATATTCCATCTCCTCGCTAATGGCTTGATGTCAGTACAGAGCCTTGCCCTGAACTACAAGACTTGCGATGCACACATTTTTAAGCATTTGGCAAGAGGTCTTCTTAGTCAAATTAGCAAAGGTTTCGAAATTTCGTCGCGGAGGAGATCGAGCCGCCTGAATTCGCATTTCCGGCGGGGGGGAGGGGGGGATAGGCCTATTTATCTTTAGTTTATTTTTTTTTTTTGCGTCGCGTGGGAACTTGGGCTAAGCAGCTGATTCCTTGCCTTTGAACTTCCGGGATCAATGATCAGGGTTCAGTGGTCCAGGTTTGGGTGTGTGGTGTGCTCTGTGTTCTTTGAATTTAATGTTATTATTATTATTATCATTATTGTTATTATTATTATCGTTATTATTATTATTATTATTATTATTATTTGGTTTTGTTTTTGGAAAATGAGACGAAAATGGGATCAGAATAAGCGCGAATAGTATGGTCTGGCAGTTTCAAGTGTTTAG
>NC_091574.1:34204375-34211875 GCF_042767895.1 Penaeus vannamei | reverse complement strand
TTTGTGTGAAATCATAACTTTGACTACAGACAATTAAAAAGTTTATAGACAAAAAAAGTTCAGAAGTAAAAAAGGAAGTGGAAGGAATTCGCCTCACTGGGGATTGCCTGGCTGCCTCTGCTCGTAATCTCTGAGATCAACTCGAGATAAGAAACAAGAAGGAGACGATGCGTCTCTCAGCCTGAGAAAACGCGAAGTCATGAAGTCTGTCATGAAGTCTGTCATGAAGTCTGTCAGTCATGGAGCGTGACAGGCGAGCGAGGCGAGTGGGTTTTCTCGATGTGTGTTTATAGTTTATAAACTCCTTCGCCGGGCTGTTCTCTCGCGTCTTGGCATCGTGGGCGGCTTTCGGCGTAAATGTCTTGTGGGTATAGATGGGCAGGTAGAGAGATGGGTGGCTGTGTTTATGTTTATGTAGACGTCTCGCTTAGCCCATGAAGTGCTGAAGTGTTTATTTCTACGTTGGTATTTGTTCGGGGGGGAATTTCGGCATTAGGCGATGCATTTGCTCTCTTGTCTTTTGTTCGTTATGTCAAGGCATTTTTCCTCGTACAGTGCAAAACGGAAATCAATATATGCTTTGATACGAGTGACTCCCCGGGAAACGCGATTCGCCCCAGCGGCCATTGTCGAGGGAGGTGCTTGAGCGCGAGCAAAGGGCCCTCTTCATCATATCCATGACGTCTATTGCTCGAAACGCGACCCGGACAATGATGTCAGTCGAGAAGGAGCGTAAACACACCGGTCTAAAATCCCCGAGCTTTTGTCGAGGGCAACGAGGCCGGATCGGCTGGCTGTGCAACCGGTGGCTCGGTCTAAGTTCATAAGTTCATGGAGTGTGCTTAAAAGGCACAATGAGAAACAACAGCCTTTTCCTGCACGCTGTTTTTTTTTTCTCGCTCTGCATCGCCCCTCGTTTCCCCCTTTTTCTCCTCCCCTCTCCACCCTCTCCACCCCAACCTTGCCCTCTTATCTCCTGTTCAGCACGCAATTTAGATTGGTGTGTGTTACAGCGGAGAGGGGCCCCCGCTGTGCTTTCTGCCCCCCCCATCTCTCTCTATTCTCTCTCTCTCTCTCTCTAACTCTCTCTCTCTCTCTCTCTCTCTCTCTCTCTCTCTCTCTCTCTCTCTCTCTCTCTCTCTCTCTCTCTCTCTCTTTCCCTCTCCCTCTCCCTCCCTCTCCCTCTCCCTCTCCCTCCCTCTCCCTCTCCCTCTCCCTCTCCCTCCTTCTCCCTCTCCCTCTCCCTCTCTCCTCCTTTATTCCTCGCCTCCTCACCATCTTTCCCTTCCTCCCTCACTTCCTTTTCCCTCCTCTCAACGCCCATCTTCTCCCCCCAGCCGCCCGCCCATCTGTTAGCCCGGGTGTGTGTGATATCTCAATTGTCCCTTTGTATGGGGGAACTAATTATGCTTCTCTCGCGATATTCCCGATGTTGGTTTTAACGATTGTCATTGTCTGTGGCAGATGGGGTGGAGAAAGGACAAGGCAGAGGGGGAGGAAAGGAGGAGGGGTGAAGAGAGAGAGGGAGGAGGGGGGGAGAGGTGGAAGGCGAGAGGAAGGAGGGGGTGGGTGGATGGATGGAGAGGAGGTAGGGGTTGGGGTGTGTGTGTGGAAGGATAGTAAGGGGGAAAGGGGGGGGGGAGGGGAGAACTAATGGAGACACGTGCTGGAATCGGCCGTGAGGTGACCTCTTCTCCTGAGGTACTAAAACGTTAGGTGAAACGTCTCGCCTTTGTGTGGACCAAAGGCATGGGATTAGTCACTGACACATCTCGCTTCATTTTGTTTGTATTTTGCATGTTTTCAAAGTTTAGAATGTCTTGCTTCATTTTTCTTGTCTTTTGCCTGTTTTCGAATTTTAGAATGTCTCCCTGAACTTTTTTCACACCATTCTCTAATCTGTTATACATGCTGTCGGTCCTAAAATGTTCTTGCGAGGAACTAAATCGCGCAGAGAAATGTGTTCAATTGCTTCCACTTTTTCTTTCTTCTCCTCTTGTTCGTTTGAATAATGTTAATAAATATAACAGATAATAAGCGTATTATTACAGTAGTTGTATAGGAAGAGTGTAAGAGCTTATTGTACCGTGTGATTTTAAGATATTTGTTTCTGCCTTCCGCGTATCGTATTTCCACGTTATCGAGACTCTCGCGTGGAATAGCAGTGTCCGTTTCCGTATCAATGGTTTTATGCAATTTGATATCAGTTCATGGATCTCCATGTGCATGATGCTTGTTATCTCACTCGATTGAACACATGTCGACGAAATTTAGACAGATCTCTCGACAATAATGGGTGTTTGTCGAGAATTAGTGAAGTGAATTACATTGTTTTTTTCTTCTTTTTCAGTGTTGTATAAATGTGTGAATTTGGAAAACAGTGTGAAGAAATGTGTTCTGTTTTGTGTGAGTGAAAGTGGAAGTCAGTTTATTATAAAGAGTGTAACATGCGTAGTCATTTATATGTCAACATTATTAATATTGTTTTGTTCTTGTTCTTGATTTTGTTGTTGACATCATCATCATCGTTGTCATCATCACCATCATCATATTTAACTCTTACACTAATTTTTGAATGATTGTTTGTATATATGACTAAAGAAAAAAGCAAAGATCTATCTGGGAGGCGCAGCTGTCGAAACCCTCACCCCCCCATCCCCTCCCCTCCCTCCCCTCCCATCCCCCTTACCTCAGGTCGCCTCTGGACAACTTGTTTGTTTTTCTTGCCTCTGGTTCTGGATGTCTCAGTTAATCCGATTAAAAAGATTAAATCATACGGTTTTCCCCTGATTCTGAAATGTTTTGTCCCGTCGCTCCTGGACCCCGCTGCTGCTGGCGTGCCTCTTGTGTTGTTAATCCAGTCTCCCTTTTTCCCTTTTCTCTTATTTGGTTGCTGTGGACGTTGTATAGGAAATGTTGTTGCTTTTATTGAAATTTATTTATGTATATATATATATATATATATATATATATATATATATATATGTATGTATGTATGTATGTATGTATGTATGTATGTATATAATGTATGTATGTATATATTTATATGTATATACACAGGCACACGCACACGCACATACACAGACATACATGTGTGTGTATGGATTTCTCTTCTGCCGACTTAATTTTTTCCTCGTCTTCTTCCGTTCCTTCTTCTTCGTGGCCTATTTTTCGGAGGACAGAACAAGAGTTTAAAACCGTGACTTGGGCGTTACTTTAATTAGCCTAATTAAGTGGAATTATACCCCGTGATCGCTCATGGCGGCAGCAGGTCTTTTAGGAAAGCTGGAATTGATGAAGTGATTCGTCTGTGTCTGCGAGGGACCCCCCCCCCCTTCTCTCTCCCCCCCCCTGCCCTACTGCCCCTTCGTTCGCGATGCCTTCTGAATCTAAAAATCCTCTTATCGTGTTTTTTTATATATTTTTTTCTTATTTTTTTATCTTCTGTTTTTTTCTTCTTCATTTCTTTTCATTTCTTTATTTTATTTTATTTTTTACTATTATTTTTGTCTATTGCTTTATTTTTTTTCTCATCTTATTTTCCTCTCTCTACTTTTTTTCTCTTCTCTTCGCTTCTTTTCCTTTCTTTTCTATTTTTTTTCTCTCCTCTTCCTTTCCTTTATCATCAGCTACTTGATCTTCCCCCTGCTTTTCCCTCGTCAAAATAGCCTGTTATTGGCGTCTTCCTCCCTCCTTCCTGCTGCCGAGCGGGGTTTATCTGTCTTCCTTTTATGCGCTTCCTTTCCTCGTCTTGGCTCATGGGGCGCCCGCTTCTTCCTTTGTTGCTGGTATTGTGTGGGCGTGGGCGGTTGGGTCGTCGTGTTTTTTTTTATTTCTCTCTCTCTCTTTCTTTTCGTATTTGGGTCTTGATTTTATTTTCATTTGTTTGTTTGTAGGTTTGGTCTGGTTCTATCGTATTGTCTGTATATTCCTACTTCTCTCTTCCTCCTCCTCCTCATTATCATTATCATTATCATTATTATTCTCCTCTATCCCCATCTCTTCCTTCTCCTTCTTCTACTCCACCCTCTCTTTCTCCTCTATCCTCCCTGTATCGTATATCCCATCCTACGTACCTCCGCACTAACCCTTTCACCCCTCCCTCCCCTCCCCCACTCCCTCTCCCTCCCCCTCCCCTCCCCTCCCACCCCGACAGCTGCCTCAGTTGTCACCTTCAGCGCCCCGCCTCCGAACATCTTTTGTCGCACCTTTTGTCTAAGGTCCACAACAATTTTCCGGCTGTCGAGGGGTCTCCCGGGGGTCGTTGGAAGGGGTGGGGGTGAGGTGGGGTGGGGTGAGGTGGGGTCAGTGAGGTTAATCCAGGTCACCCGAGACTTAATCTTCCCGCTGGTTAAACACGCGGCGGAGAAGGGTGCGGGTGTGTGCGTGTGTGTGTGGGGTGGGGGGTGGGGGGTTGAGAAGGATTTTTTAAAAATCTTTCTTATCTGGTGTTACGGTTGGTTTTTGATGAGATGGTGAAGGAAATTTAATGTTTGGATTTGCTATCATATAGGCATGTATGTATATGTATTTTTTCTGCGGGCGTATGGTGATGATTATACCAACGATAATGATAAACACTAATAATAATAACAACAACAATATTTGTAATGTAAAGAAATGCGTTCTTAGTTATCAAATTCATCTTTGGGTATTAACCAGGTCGGAGAGATTATCTACCATTAGGTAGGAAAAGAAAGACGAGACAAAGAAAAAGAACAACAACAACAACAACAACTAGTTATGAAATTCACCCTTGAGTATTAACCAGGTCGGAGAGATTATCTGTCATTTGGTAGGAAAAGAAAGACGAGACAAAGAAGAAAAAGAACAACAACAACAACAACGACATCAACAACAACAACAACAACAACAACAACGACGACGACATCAAAAGGCACATCCAAACACGGGGAGGTCAGGCGGGGGTCGCGGGTGGGGTTGTAGGCCTCTCGGTCGTGCTGGCATGTACTAATTAGGCGGGTCCAGTCCATTCCGAGGAGGGAAAATTTGTTTCACGGTTTGACACGGGCCGGATATGATTGGGAGCGGCAGCAGCAGCACCCAGCCCTCGTTCTCTTTGTGTGTGTCTGTCTCTCTCTCTTTTTCTCTTCGCTCCTCTCTGTTCCACTTTTGGTTTTTATGTTCGGCTTTTTGCTTCCATTTTACTCTTTTAGAATGTTTTCCTTTTTGGTGGATATTCTGTGTTTTATGAGCATTCTGTTTATATCGTTCTCATTCATTCTCGGCGCTTTCTTCGTATGTATTCTTGTCTTTGCCTTTTGTGTTTGCTTTGGTGCATTATCACCGTCTTGATGGACATTGGAATTTTTTATCGTTATCACCGCAGACGTTAATGTCTTCGCCTGACTGCTTTTGTCAGCATCATTATAATCGAGTGTCTTCGTTCGTCCTTTTGGTTCTCTTTTTGGTTCTCTCTCTCTCTCTCTCTCTCTCTCTCTCTCTCTCTCTCTCTCTCTCTCTCTCTCTCTTCTCTCTCTCTCTCTCTCTCTCTCTCTCTCTCTCTCTCTCTCTCTCTCTCTCTCTCTCTCTCTCTCTCTCTCTCTCTCTCTCTCTCTCTCTCTCTCTCTCTCTTCTCTCTCTCTCTCTCTCTCTCTCTCTCTCTCTCTCTCTCTCTCTCTCTCTCTCTCTCTCTCTCTCTCTCTCTCTCTTTTTCTTGCCTCCCTCTCTTTATTCTTTCTTTCATCCTTCTTTTCTTCCTCCTCTTCTATTATTTCCTTCCTCTCTTACTTTATACTTCCTTTATTCCTTCCCCTCCCCTCCCCCCGCTCCCTTCCTTCCTACCCCCAGCCCCAATTCCGACCATCTACCGTTCTACTCCGCGCCCTCCCCTCCTCCTGGTACACGCGTGTCTACATAACTCAGAGAAGTTTCATCGCAGTAACTTGGTATACTATGACGGATAAATGAGTGTGAGGATTAGCGTGACGCATTGTACCTTTATTAATTAGCTCGCATGCACACACGCACACGCACATACACACACACACACGTACACACATGTACACACACGCACACACACGTACACACACGTACACACGCATGAGTAATACGCAGAAGTTAGAACCCAGAAGTGTACGCGAAGGTGAGCTACCCGTAGGTCGCCTTCCTTAGGTAACCGCTAATTCGCAATATTCGTCATTTCTCGCGGTGAGGATAATGCTAATCAACACGTACTTCGGGACGTGACGTCAGGGCGCAGCGGCGGAGTCGGGACGAGGCGCTGCAGCTCCCGCAGGAGACGGCGCGGCGCGGCGATGAGAATATCGCCGTCGTCATGAATTCCAAGGATGTTTTTTTTTTTCGTCGTCCGCCTGGAGTCCCGGTGTTTTTATTTTTCTTTTTTCTTTCTTTCTTTGTTTCTTTATCTATTCCTTCTTTCTTTCTTTCTTTCTTTCTTTCTTTTTTTTCTTCCTTTCTTTCTTCCTTTCTCTCTCTCTTTCTACCTTTCTTCCTTTCTTTCGTTCTTTCTTTCTTTCTTTCTTTTGCGTGTTTGCGGATTGCGTCATCGCTTGGGATAGAGATTCCATCTGAAGGTGAGGGAGAAGGGGAGGGGAGGGCGGGGGAGGCGGAAGGGGGTTGGGGGTGGAGAGGAAGGTGGGGCCTATGGTAGAAGGGGGAGTAGAAGTCGGGGTGGAGGTGGGGGAGGGTGTGAAGGTGGAGGCGGAAGTAGAGGAGGGTGGAGGAGCTAAGGTGGACATGGAGCTGGGGGTGGGGATGGAAGCTTAAGTGGGGGGCGGGGGTGGGCGGTGGGGGGGAGTAGATGTGAAAGTCAAGGTGGTCGGGGGAAGGTGAAGAGGTGGAGATGTAGGAAGGATAGGAGAGGGAAAGGAATAATAGGAAGAGAATGATGATCCGTAACGAAAAAGAATTAAAAAATGAGATAAAACGAAAAAGGCACGAGAGTGATGAATGGTGTTAAGCGGAGAGGAAAAGGGATAAGGGGAGAACTAAAAAAAAAAGGAGGGGAATAAAGTAAGAAAGGGGTGCCGCTCCCCCCCCTCCCCCTTTACCTCCCCTCTCCCTCCCTCCCGCTGGCTCGGTGCTGTCGCTCAGTCGAGGTTATTCGTCATCTGTCCTCTCCCTTGCTCCCCTCCCTCCGCCCCTCCCCTTCCTCCTTTTTCTATATTTCTTTCCGTTCCATTCCCTCCCTTCGTGTATCTTTCTCATTCCCTCTTTCCCCTCCTCTTTTCTTCTTCTTTTTTTCCCCGCGTTACTCCCTCATTCCTTGCGATCCTCTCTTCGTCCCTCTCTCCCTCCCTTCCGCCCTTTCTCCTCTCTATCGTTCCTTCTACCTCTGCCCCGCCCCCGCCCCCTTCCCTCTCCTTAGCTCCCCCCCCCCCGTCATTACTCTATTCTGTTCCGTCCAACGTCTTTTCTCGCGTTCCGCTTCGGTTCGTCTGGGATTTCTTTTTATCCTTTATTAGACAGCACGTCGGAATGTAAACGGTACTTCTCGTATCTCCTTCCCCTCTCTCT
>NC_091574.1:34189375-34199375 GCF_042767895.1 Penaeus vannamei | reverse complement strand
AAGGGACGAAAGTGAAGCCACTTGACGAAATTGACAAGAAGTAAAGCAGAAGTTTCGGCGCCCTCCTGATCCCCCCTGGCCCGGAGCCACGCGTAATCCTGACACTGTTTTTGAAATGGTAGCCTGAGCCGTGATAGAGGCCGGCCTAGCGCAGGGTGTCGGATGTCTCAACACACGCTATATCCGGGTCACACTACCTAAGGTATGGGGAGAGGAGGAGGGGGCGGTGGGGAGAGAAGGAGGGGGCGGATGGATGGAGAGGGAGTTTGCTGTACCTGAAGGGAGACAAAAACAGATTAATCTGATATGTTCTAGAGGGATTTTAAAAAATGGCAGATGCTTTAGACGTGGATAAAATGTAACTGTCCATTAGGGTGTTATCCGTGATATGCACTGAACTGCAGTTTGGGTACAGGACAGAATGTTAAACATACGTTCTTATATACATCAGTTCCTGTCTTTCTGAGTATCATATTTTCCTACTTTCACTTTCAGTTTCCTCTCCCATTCCTGTTATATATTTTTCTCTCTCTCCCTTTCTCCCTTTTCCTTGTCCTTCATTACGGTGTTTTCCACCATTACATTTTCTGGAGACGGAGATAAGCATCGCACGGGGACGGGCTCTCTGCCCCTCCGACGAGTAGATAAATGACCGAGAAGAGTAAGGGTAAGGGCGATAGATATCTGTTGAAGCACCGAAATGGGTCGATGAAAGGAGATACAAATAAGGAAGATGGCGGGAGGGATAGGCTGACCCCTACTCCCCCCCCCCCTCTCCCCTGTCCGCTCGCCCTCCCCTTCCCCTCTTCTCTGTCGTCCAGGAAATGTGCGAGAGTTACTAAGCTGCATCGACCGCGTTGACCGAAAAGGAGAGCCAGAGGGAAAATGAGGGGATAATAGTGTGCTTATTTGGCTCTTAACTCCCCTTCCCTTGACTCCTGACCTCCCGCCCCCCCCCCTCTGACCACATGGCCTCACGAGGATCCACGAAAGGTCGTTAATGCTGCAGTGATTGAACGCAGATTCAGCCTTCCGGCAGCGGCCCGCTATCTCGTCTGCTGAAGTTATTTCGCTTTATTGCTGTCTGGATTGATTGCTTCGCGGTTTTCCCTTCCGCTGTTGTTGTTTACGTCCCTTTCAGCCCTCGAGGGGATTCCGGGGCACGACCGAGGACTCCTTCGTCTAAGCTTTGAAGGGTGTATGGGAAATACTTTACGGAAAACCGAAGAAGCTGATGTGTGATACAGCTGAGTGAAAGGCCGCCAGAAGCCATTCATTCCGCGGCGCCCTTCTTCGCAGCCAAGATGGCGCCAGGCCGACCGGGGAAACTACCATCATCGTGTTCCTTCTTTGGCTCGTTGTCTGGGGAACCGATCACCTTTTGGAGGCGTCTAGGCCTTGGGCGGCGCCTTCCCTCTGGTTCTTCGGCGGGTCGAGCATTCTACCGACGTAGGGCTCACTGCGATCGTGTCGGGATGGGCTGTCATTCCGAAGTCACCGCCAGTGCGTCTGGGAGCTCCTGGTTACACGCCTTAAGTGCTGTTAGTTTCACCGGCTGTCCTTGAATATCTTTTTCTCTCTCACACAGCAAAACCACTAAGGAGGCTCAAAATTTGCAGTTTCACCTTGTGGCTTAATGAAGACTTTCTAGAAGCAAATCGCATCACTAGTTTTTGTTTCTTCGGGTTCGCTTACCCTCCTGGATCAGTCGTGGTGGTGGCCCTTTGAGAGGTTGTTGGCCCTTCCTTCCCTCCCCCCTCCCCCCTCTTATCCGCTCGCGATGGCATGGATGTCACGTCGATGGGGACGGAATCGTTTTTTATTTATTTATTTTCCCCCCTAGTACTGTTCCTTTATCGTGCTTCTTCCCTTTTTATTTATTCATTTATTTTCTCCCCCCTAGTACTGTTCCTTTATCGTGCTTCTTCCCATTTTATTTATTTATTTATTTATTTTCTCCCCCCCCCCCTAGTACTGTTCCTTTATCGTGCTTCTTCCCTTTTTATTTATTCATTTATTTATTTTCTCCCCCCCCCCTAGTACTGTTCCTTTATCGTGCTTCTTCCCTTTTATTTTATTTATTTATTTTCTCCCCCCCCCCCTAGTACTGTTCCTCTTCGTGCTTCTTCCCATTTTATTTATATATTTATTTTCTCCCCCCCCCCCCTAGTACTGTTCCTTTATCATGCTTCTTCCCTTTTTATTTATTTATTTATTTTCTCCCCCCCCTAGTACTGTTCCTCTATCGTGCTTCTTCCCAAATTCTTTATCGTAAGTGCATTTGTTTTTACTCGACGTCGGTGTAGACCGGAGAGAGCAGCGACATTTCAGCAGCCTCTCGCATTTTGGTTATGCATGATGTTTATCGGCGCCTTTTTGGAGATACCGGTCAGGGTGAACGAGCGCTCTCTGTGGCGGCGGGCGTGGGCGTGCAGCAGTCGATATATATATGTATATGTGTGTGTGTGTGTGTGTGTGTGCGTGTGTGTGTGTGTGTGTGCGTGTGTGTGTGTGTGTGTGTGTGTGTGTGTGTGTTGTAAAGTATATACTGTAGATACAGATAGACTGATGCGTTCTTATTTTTTACGTTCATCTGAATTGTCAAAGATAGATTTTGTCTTGTTTGAATTTTTATGATTATGAAAACAATAATGCACCTGCGACAGTGTTGATGATGAAAATAATAGTACTACTGCAACTACTAATGATAATGATAATAATGATTATTATTATTTGTATTGGAATGTCCTTTCGTGTAGGTATCCCAGGCTCCCATGCAGCACCGGGCCAGGCAACCGTAAGTGCATGCTAGGGCTCCGTTGCGTGCTCCGACCCAGCCCAGCCCTGTAACAGAACACCAAATTACCCTGCCTGTGCCTACCAGACACGCCCACGCCCGCGCACAAAGCCCAGTTCTCCCGGGCGACCCCACGTGAGTTTCGACCTTAGGGATACGAGGAGGAAGGGTTCTTGTGCCCCGCCGCGTCGAGAGGCCTCGAAGGAATCGCCGAAGGACTGGGACAGCGTGCGTGTGCGGGGGGTTTCACTTAGGGCGCCTGACGAGTGACTTATTAATGCATGTTGCGCGGAAGGTGTACCGTTTCCTCGTCGCATGACCGGCTCTTTAAGCAGGTCACTCGGAGGCATTCGTAGACCTGTTCGTCTAATGAGGGCCGAGAGTGGGTTGTCTCAGGTGAACTTTTCTCTTTCCAATATTTTTTTTCTCTCTTTTTTTTTTAATTGGGGAGAAAGCCAAACATCAATTTTCAATTTAGGATACACGAGGAAAACGAAAGAGAAGAGAAAATGGGATGAGAAAAAGAGAAGGAAAATGAATGCGCCGATGGAGGAGCCAGCGCGGGGGCCTTATCCCTGTCAATACATTTTATAGCCGCTGCTGACTTCCTCTCGCGTCCCTCCGCCGGGAAACTTCTGGAAGGGAGCAGGGTGCGTAGTTCCCCTTCCCTTCTTCTCCCTTTTTCTTCCCTCTTCTTCGGTACCATCCCTCATCCCCCGCACCCCCTCACCCTTCATCCCCACCCCTCCCCCTCCCCCTCCCCCTCCCTCACCCGGCGCCTGAGAACTTATCCGAAGATTTTCCCCCTCGTGTCTTGACATCTGCTCCTGCTTGATCTTCTCTCTCCCTTTCTTCCCCTCTTCCTCCCGCCCGATCTTTTTCCCCTCGATTGTGCCTCATCGTTTGCCCTCGGGACGGTGGCGTTGCTGCTCGTCTCTTCTGTTCTGGTCGCTGTTTCTCTCTCTCTCTCTCTCTCTCTCTCTCTCTCTCTCTCTCTCTCTCTCTCTCTCTCTCTCTCTCTCCCTCTCCCTCTTCCTCTCCCTCTCCCTCTCTCCTCTCTCCTCTCTCCTCTCCCTCTCTCCTCTTCCTCTCCCTCTATCCCTCTCTCCTCTCCCTCTATCCCTCTCTCCTCTCCCTCTATCCCTCTCTCCTCTCCCTCTCTCCTCTCCTTCTCCCCCTCTCTCCTCTCCTCTCCCTCTCTCCTCTCCTTCTCTCCCTCTCTCCTCTCCCTCTCTCCTCTCCTTCTCCTTCTCCTTCTCCCTCCCTTCCTTACTCTCTCTACGCCTTCCTTCATCTCTTCGCATTTCCTAATGTTGTCCCAGCAACCAATAATTGATCTGGTTGAAAGCTCTTCACATCAGGCGATCCTCGAAAGGACGGAAGACTCGCACATACTTCTCGGTTTCGTAACATTTTCCGATGACAGTGAAAATGGTGACGATAGTGGCTTAGACAGTGAAGACCGAGGTTAAAGAGTACTCGATGACGAAATTCCGTTAGCATGGCTTGGTCTACATGGCGAGGGGGGGGGGGGGATTGAGGGTGTCGCAGGGCTTCTGTATGGGGCAGGAACGGCTTCCACGGTATCTCGGGCGGTAATAAGCCGCGTCTGAGGTTGTTTACGGGCTTTTCCTTCGAGGTGGAGCAGGGCCGAAGTGGGGTCTTGGCGAGTCCTCCTTCCCGTGCTTGTGGTGGGCTTTGTCGCGGGGAGGGGGTTGGGTGGTGGGGAGTGGGGAAAAGTAGTTTGGTGAAATTGGAGAAGGTTGCGATTTTAGATGAAGAAGCAAAGGCATTTTCAGGAATTTAGAATATCTGTTATGATGTTTTTTCCCCCTAGATGGTGGAAGAGCTCGTTTGTTATCAAGAGAGGCTGGTACTGAACCCCGCACGTGAATGGTTTCTCATCCTCGTATTTCAGCGCTGTTGATTTGTGGTCCCGCCCAGACGCCGGGGCTCAGATCCGGAGGCTGGCGGAGTGAAAGGTGGCTGAGCGGGCCACAGATGAGTGAACGAGGCTTGAATGAAGTCATGAGTAAAGTATGTTGAGGTTTGCGGCGGCGGTCGGAGCTGCAGCCGGCCGTGACGTGGGCCATGCGCGCCTGCTCTACTTACCTGCCCCGCTGTCATGATGCTGCCCCTCCGCCGCTTCCCTCCTCTCGCCATCTCGCTGCTGCCTGTCCCGATGCTGTGGTCCTGCGTCTCTGCTTCTTTGCTGTGCCCCGTCTGTCAGTCATCCTCTCTCTCTCTCTCTCTCTCTCTCTCTCTCTCTCTCTCTCTCTCTCTCTCTCTCTCTCTCTCTCTCTCTTCATCATTGTCTTCCCCACTACCCTATCAATTCGTACTTTCCCTCTCCGTCATTTCCCCTTTAATTCCCTCATGATGTAAAAGTATGTATGCACGAATGCGCACACGTGTGCATCTGTATGTTGGTGTCTGTCCGTGGCTGTCGGGGGGCAAATGCGAGAGCGCTTTGGGGGAAACTCACGCCGCCCTGCTTCCAGCCTCCGCCAGCCTCCTTGCTCGCTATCAAGGTGAACGGGGCAAGCTCGCAGGTGAGGTGCTACCTGTGGCATTTGGCTCCGTCAGGCTCGCGCGTCGAAAGTTGCAGGAGACAGCAGCGGCCGGGCAAGGCGACGTGCCACGAATAATTGCTTTCCTGTGTATGAGACCCGAGGCTGGACTTGTCTGCGTGCGTAATTATACTTTCTCCTTGCCCTCCGCTTCCTCCCCTTTTCTCCGTTTTCTTATTTCCTTCTCTATTCCTCCCCCCCCCTCTCTTTCTTCATCATATCCCTCCTCTTGCTTCCCTCACCCGAGAGGAAACCACCCAAGCGGCGTGTGGGTTCCGCACCGTGGCCGCGCGTATCCGAGACTGCCATCCTTTCTTGCCGGCGGTGCACAAGCCCTTGCGAAGCCCCGTGTAAGAACCAGCACATGCGCTTTGCCACGAGATTGTGTTCAGTGGCCGCGGTGCAGTATTATGTACGATATTTTTAGCATGCGATCGCAGATTATTCGTCATGTAACCCGATTTTCTTTTGGATTGGAATTAAGTTTGGGATTAAGATGTGAAAACTATAAAAAGAAAATGTTTAGACGCAAAATATGGCTCTCATATCTCCGAACGAGAGGCTTTCGTATATTCTTCGTGACTGGAGACTCGGAGCAATGATCCCGAATGGCCGTTCTTACTCGGAAATGTTCGGCGACCGGCGGGGCAAAGGGTCGAATGCATATAGGTAACATCCCGAAATGTGTATGATCACGCGCCCGGTGAGGTCAATAAATCAGCCGCTATCTTGTGTGCGGGTCGAGTATAACCTGAGATAATCGGGCGTGATGGCGACCCCGATAGTGAGGTCAGACCGGTGATTGTGAGAGAACCGGCGATGGCGACGGAGATAATGAGTGTCGTTGCTGGTTCTCAAAGCGGGGGTGATTTAAGGTGATTCGAGGTGATTCAGGGTGATTTACCTCCTTCAGAATATTGGCTGATAAACGGCCACGATAAGAAGGTATTCGAGGTCTGCGTTTAGGGCGATTTGGAAGGTTGAAGGAACGGTGGCGGCAAAGCACAGGATTGAGGAAGGGCTGCAAGATGTTGGGAATTTTATTTCTCTCTTTCTTTTGTCTCTTCCTCGCCTTTTCTTTAATGCCTTGACGAATTTATTGGTTGCAAAATGGATATGATTCGTGAAAGGCACGAGGTTAGATGTGAGAGAAAATGAATGCAGCGAATCCTAAAGTACGGTCCGAATGCCTCCCTCTTAGGCCCTCCCTCCTTCCCTCTCCTTCCTTATTCCTTCCGCGCTCCGGCCCTTTGGATGCCCTTCTATTGTCGACCGAGAATACTGGCATTGTCAGCTTGGAATGTTCTGGCCACCGCCGGCGTCCACGAGGGGGGAGGGGGCGGGGCAGGAGGAGGAGGAAGGGTGTAGTGGGCGCACCGGGGCGGACTGGATAATCACGTGCTTGTGTCTGCAGGTCATGGAAATTCCTGGAATTATGTTTTATTTTGTACTGTATGAATCTATCGGTCTGTCCATCTATCTGTCTGTCTGTGTATCTGTGTATCTATCTATCTGTCGATAAATTTATTTATGGATTTATACTGGGAAAAATGTTTTCTATGTTGCGCCTTTTAATAGCCTTGTCCTATAAGGATAGCTTCTTATCGCCTGGGGTTTCAGAGCGGCCTCATGGTTGCAGGATAATGCAGGGACGGCAAGTAACAGCGTGACGTGTTTGAGCGTGCTGGCCCACGAGCGCGCCCTACGGTCACACCTCCTACGGTCACACCTTGGAGCTCAAGGGCGTTCTCCCCCCCCACCCCCCACCCAATAAACCCCCGGCCACTCTCTCTGCTTTGCACATTCCGCGCGCTTCGGCGTGAGGAAAGGGAGGATTTGGGCGAGGCATTTCGGAGGAAAGGAGGATGTATGAGGAGGCGCGTGGAGGACAGGGGGTGAGAGGGGGCGGGGGGGCGAGGAGCGCGGAGGAAGGATATGAGTGTTGCGGCGTCGGGGAGTAATAGGATAAGGGAGACGGAAAGGGAGAACAGCTGGAGAGAGAGGGGGGGAGGTAAGGGTGGTAAGTCTATTTCGTTCCTTGAATAGAAAATGAAGAGTGCAGGGGTATGAATTATTGAAAAAAGAGAAATGCTTTTGAGATAGCGGGAGGGCGTTAACCGGACCAAGGAGATTAATGATGGCAACCGCGTGATCACCCCCACTCTCTCAACCTTCCAAAAGAAAAAAGAGAGAAAAAATTCTTGCGTGTTTCTACATGCATGCCTCGCGGGCATACAGTAGACGACGTGACCAGAGTGTCTGATTGTGTGCGAAGTGCTTGTTCTTTGTTCTCCAGAGTGGTTATATCCTCCCTGTGTTCTTGCCCGCCATCACGTGGGCCCTTGAAGGAGCCGACTTTGATCTCGACAGGTGAACAGGCGGAGTTCTCTGCGCCGAGCGATTGGCCAGGCCTGTTCTTCCAGCGATCGCGCGTTGCTGTTTCGAACAGGGGGACGGCGAGGCAAAAGGTAGAATTCCGCCGTTTCCTTCGGTCGAGCAGCCAGGCCCCGCCGAGGGAGGGTGCGTCTTCGCCCTCCTTATACCTGAAGGTGACGTCTGGCGGCCTGATCTGATCCCCGGAGGACGTGAGGAGAGCCACGGAGGGAGCAGCGCCGCCAGCCTCCGCCCCTCCCCTCCTCCTTTCCCCCTCTCATCTCCTCCGACCGGCATCCCCTCCCCGGTCACTCTCACCCTGCTCTCCGCCCCACTCGCTCTTTCCCTGACCCCCCTCCCACTCGCCCTGCCCCTCTCCTCACAAACGCTCGCCCTCTCTCACTCTCCCTAATCCCATCCCACTCTCCCTGTCCCCCTCCCACTCACTCTGCCCGGGCTCACTCACCCCACCCCTCCCCACTCTCCCAACCCCTCCCACTCACCCTACCTCCTCTTACCACTCACTCCCCTTTCCTCTCGCCCCCCCTCCATCTCCCTCCACGTCAGATAAACGAACGGTTGTGGCGAGAGGAGTTCGGAAAGGGAAAAGAAAGATGATATTAAGAAAAAGAAAGAGAGGAGGAATTGTAAATAACGAATAGAAAAGATACTTCAAGAAAGAAAAAAAGTTTAAAAAAAGGAAACGGAAGACGAGACAAAAGTCATAACAAAATAACCGAAACGTGATATTTTTATTTCTCTTCAGCCTTACGCTTGCTTTCTAATCCGTGCTGTCCACCAACGATGGCTGAAGAATGCAATAGCCAAGAGTGCAAAACTAGAACGAAGCATTGACACGGTTGATGGTGCAAGTCCGTGTCAGGTATGTGGTAGGGGGGCGGGGGAGGAGGGGGAGTTGGTTCGTGTATTTTGCCATTGTGTGGTTCGTAAGGGAGGAGGGAGGGGAAGGGGGAGGGGGAGGCTTTGTGCTTATACACGCGCTGGCATACGTGGAACGCGTGTACTGTGTTTGTACATGTTGAGTTGGCTGTGGTGTTGTTATTGTTCTTAGTATGGTGGTGATGGTGATTATTATTAATGATACTGTTATTACTGTATATTTATAATAGTGATTCTTAAAATGACAGTATATATATATATATATGTATATATATATATATATATATATATATATATGTGTGTGTGTGTGTGTGTGTGTGTGTGTGTGTGTATAATATATATATATATATATATATATATATATATATATATATATATATATATATATCTTCGTCATCATCATCATCATCATCATCACCACCACCACTTCCTCATGTCTTTATAAGATATAAGTATTATTTTTCCACGTTTCATCTTTAACCAATTTTCCTTTCCCTTCCTCAGGTATGTGGGAGCCAAGGTGAAGATGTGAGGGAGTTAACCCTGGTAAGTAACACCTTTGTCTTCTTCAGGCGGGAAGAGGCGAAATGAGAGGAAAGAATGCTGCGCCGTTTTAATTCAATGGATGGGTGGCCGCCATTCTTTTCTCTTTTATTTTGATATTTGTGGAATGTGGAAGGGAGAGGGTATTGCGCGCAAGGGGACGAGTGTTCAATTTAGATTTTCTGTTTGTAATTTATTGGATATATAAGTACATATTTTTTCGTTTGTCCTTTTATTGATTGGCATTTATTTAATATTCATCTTCGTCGTTGATAACGGATATTTTTCCCGGTCGCGGTTATTGATAATCTGATTAATATATTCGTCAGTATTGATTCGTTAGTAATTAAGTAGCGAGGCAGGTGTGGCACATGTCGGAGTGACTCACGCACACGTGTGGACATTCATAACAGCCTGTATGTGAATTCTAATTAATAAAAAAGATGAATAGCTGAATCAAAGCGGGGTTTCAAGGTACCGGGTATCTTTTCCAGCCTTGGAGGATCATTGGTTTTTTAATTCACTAAGGGGAAAAAGATGAAATGTGCCAATTCACGACCAATTATTGTCTAGGCCGCCAGGGGCGCTGGCGTCGGCGCATGGATAACAAAGGAGGGGGCTTTAGAAGAGGGCCTTCGGTTCAGATTTCGGGGGGCGTGACTAATGTCGGGATGTATAGGAGTCGAGGAACCCAAAGGACAACAGCCAACGAAGGACCGTCGCGCCTTGTATCGTCTCGTGCAGAGAGGAAAAGAGAGAGCGGCGGCATGCGCAGACGCCGTGCATGCTGCGAGCGACCTTGGCGGCGGCGGCGGCG
>NC_091574.1:34181875-34184375 GCF_042767895.1 Penaeus vannamei | reverse complement strand
AAAAAGGGCGTGCTTGCTGTCTTCGGAGATGTCGGGGGAATATCTTTGTGCGCGTGACCGTTTTCTTTTGTTTGTTTGTTTTGTTTTTTGTTTAGGATTTTTCTTTTATTTTCTTTCTTTCTTTTTTGAGCGTGGGATGGGAGTGGGACAAGGAGAGGGAGAGGGAGAAAGAGAAAGATGGAGAAAGAGAGACATTGTAAGGGAGAAAGAGATAAGGAGAAGAAGAAGATAGAGGATGAGGGAGAGAAGGAAAAGGAGAAAGAGAAAGAGAATAGGTGAGGGAGAAAGAGAAGAGGCAAAGGAGAAAGAGCGAGAGAGAGAGAACTGCATGTGCACAAGAAACACCTGAAGTACGAAAGGCTTAAAACGCCGCCCGCAGCGGTCACAGCAAGAGCAAGTGCAGGTTCTTTGAGGGGCGGTCTGCTATGTGAAGAATGAAAGACGAATAACATTTGTCTGGCCGGAAAATGGGCGTGGGGTAGGGGGCGAGGGAGGGGGAGAGCTGAGGAGGGGAGCTGCGTGAATGGCGTGTTTCTCCCCCCCAAACACGCCGTCGCACGAGGCTTTTTTTTCCGTTTGTTCCTTTTACGCATAACTAAGGAAATTGATGTGCGTACACCTGTTGGCACTCTTGTTCGTTCCGTTTCCTCCCTTCTCTCTCTGTCTCTGTCTCTGTCTCTGTCTCTCTCTCTCTCTCTCTCGCTCTCTCTCTCTCGTTCTCGCTTTCTCTCTCTCTCTCTCTCCCTCTCGTTCTCGCTCTCTCTCTTTCTCTCTCTCTCCCTCTCCCTGTGTGTGTGTGTGTTTGATTGTCTTTTTCGATTTATAGCGCTCTCTTTATCGATCTTTCCACCCTACCTCATTCCGTTTCTCCCTATCGTTCTTTTTTCTCTCTCTCTCCCTCGCCCCATCTTACGTCTATCAGCGTGACATATTCCTCACGCTCTTGATTTGCTCTCACGCTATGCTCGTCATTTGCTTCACTCCTCGCTTTCTCCCAAGATTCTCGTTGGACAGAAGTGGCTTAGGAAAGTGAGGCGAATTAGTGAGTCAATTCATGAGTGACCTACAGAAGTGGCTTAGGGAGTTGAGTCGTGAGTGAGTGGGGAAAATGAGGTGAATAGGTGAGTTGATTCATGAGTGAGTGAGAAAATGAGGTGAATTAATGAGTTAATTTATGAGTGAGTTGGGAAAATGAGGCGAATTGGTGAGTTAGTTCATGAGTGAATGGGAAAATGAGGTGAATATGTGAGTTAATTCATGAGTGAGTGGGAAAATGAGGTGAATAGGTGAGTTAATTCATGAGTGAGTGGGGGAAATGAGGCGAATTAGTGAGGTAATTCATGAGTGAGTGGGACAAAATGAGGTGAATTAGACCGAGTTCGGATGGTTAGATTTGTAAGGGCTTAGGTGAGTGGATAGGAGAGGAAGTGGACGAGCGGCATCCAGCTGAACCAGGAGCGCCACGCATTTCCTCATGAAGCCAGCCTGAATGCGAATGAGGAGGAGGTGAGCGAGTGCGTGTCGATGCGTACGAGGCCGAGATACAAGCGGGTCTCCCGTGCGTGGCAAAGCGTGGCGTGGCGATCCCATAGGTAGCGGGACAGAATGAGGTGGCGTGTGCGTATGTGCGTAAGTGGCGTGTGTTTGTTTGTGTGCGTGGCGCGTACGTGTGTGTATGTTGTGTGTGTGTGTGTGCGTGTGTATTTAGCGTGTGTGTATGGTTATGTAGCGTGTGTGTATGTTTGAGGGCCGTGTGCGTATGTGCGTAAGTGGCGTGTGCTCGTTTGTGTACGTGGCGTGTACGTATGTGTATGTAGCGCGTGTGCATATGTAAGTGGTGTGTGTTTTTGTTTTAAGTGGCGCGTGTGCATATATATATGTGGCGTGTGTATCCGTTCATGTTGTAGTGTGTCAGAAGTGTCTGCTTTTGGAATATTGAGTGCTGTTTACATTTGGAATAGTGTGGGGGATTATGACAGCTGTCACTTCTTTTGAGTTACGGCGTATGTCATAATGAGGCTGTATGCGCATGTGCTGATGGTTAACTATGCTTTCTTTTTGTTTGTTTAACTTCCGATTCATCTATTTCTTTGTCGTTTTTTACGGGTTTTTCTAATTCATGTATTTCTTCTTTTTCGTTCTTTACGGCTTTTTCTAATTATTTTATTTCTTCTTTTTCGTTCTTTACGGCTTTTTCATTTATTTCATCTTTTTTGTCCCCTTGTATCTTTCCTTTTACCTGTCTGCCGTAGAACGTGTTTTCCTAGGCGGAGGATGAAGAGGAGGTGGACTGGCCTCTCCACCGGAAGTAATTGGATCAGCGGCAGCAACAGCCCGCCCCCCCTTCTCTCCACGCCTACCCCACCCCTTCTTGCTGTTCCCGCGTAACGAGCCTGAATTTGTCCGGAAATTTTGTTCTTCCTTTCTTTTTCTCCATATCAGCCTCTTCTTCTTTATTATCATCATCTTCAAATTCTTCTTCTTTTTCTTCTTTGTAATC
>NC_091574.1:34164375-34171875 GCF_042767895.1 Penaeus vannamei | reverse complement strand
TCTCTCTCTCTCTGTTTCTCTCCCTCTCTCCCTCTCTCCCTCTCTCCCTCTCTCCCTCTCTCCCTCCCTCCCTCCCTCCCTCCCTTCCCTCTCTCCGTCTCTCCCTCCCTCTCCCCCCCTTCCCTCTCTCCCTCTCTCCACACACACACCTATTTGTCTTTCCCTCCCATATCGTTCTGTGTTAGCATTGTTCAAGAGCGCTTAAAAATTACCTGTACGTCAGCGGTCGCGCGAGCATCAAAGCGGTGGAGTGAGCCACCGGCCATGAGCCGCGGTCGCTGTCAACTTTCCCAGCCGCCATGAGACACAGTTCCTCACCTTGTATCTTCATCAGAGTCATCTGGCGCTGTTCGCACCTCGTGACTCACTGTCGAAGGGAAGGGGGGAGGGGAAGGGGGTGGGGTGGACGGCGGAAGGGAAGAGAGCTTGAGAGGGGGGAGGGGTGGCGGTGGAGAAGGGAAGGAGGCTGAAGAGGGGGAGGGGTGGCGGTGGGGAAGGGAAGGGGGCTGAAGAGGGGGGAGGGGTGGCGGTGAGGAAGGGAGCCGAACTTAATATTCCTCAAGTTCTTCGAGAGATAATGTTATACGCCGCCCCGACTTGTTATGGCCTTTTGATTTCGGTGGCCGAAGGTCCGGCGTGGGCGGGGAAGGGATGGGGTAGAGGGGTGGGGGTGGGGGTGGTGGATGGGCAAGATGGCTTGTATTGTGTAAGTTTTTTGAAGAATTATGAGGCGACTCGGGAGGGTATGGTAATGCGACGGCGGTGCGTATATTTTTGTATTCGCCTTTTTGTATATATGTAAAATTTTGTAGACCTGTTAGGCTAATCCTGTGAAAGCAACCGGGCATCATTGCCATAGCATTGGCACGAAGTGGAGAAGAATGCCCCAACCTCAGGATAATAACCTTGTTTTTATACCTGTAATCACAAGCAAAAGAACTTGGAGGTAACATCTCGTGCCGGATGCGCCGATGGCCTGATTTGCATATTCTGTTTGTGTCTGGAGAATTTTGCCGGCATTTTGTTTCGGGGATTAGCGTTCTTGGAGGCTCGGAATCAGTCTTGTATTTAGAATTAATTAACTCAAATCCCGTGTTATGCGAAGTAGTGTGTGTGTGTGTGTGTGTGTGTGTGTGTGTGTGTGTGAGAGAGAGAGAGAGAGAGAGAGAGAGAGAGAGAGGGAGAGGGGGGGAGACGGAGAGAAAGAGACCTCGTTGTGAGGTCTCGAATCTCTCCCCTTTCTTTTCCTTGCCTTTGCTTCTTCGTCCGTGCCCCCACCACTAGGTAACCCCCCCCTCCCCCCTAAAAATGGTGACCGCCTCTTCTTCGCCAGCATATTCATTCTTCCCTCTTTTCCTCCTCGCTTTGCCGTCTACCTGGCTCTTTGAAAGCGAACAAACAGTCGCTGCGGTTGTTATGAGGGCCACAGAACAGCACGGGGACAAGCCTCGCCGGCACAAAGGGAGCAATTTCGGCCCCAGTGGCGTCTCTTGACCGACGCCCTTTGCCCCCATCTCCTCTGTCTGCGTCTTCGTCATCTCCTCCTCCTCCTCCTCCTTCATCTTCTTCCCCTCCTTTTCTTCCTTTCTCCCTCTGCATCTCCTCTTCCTCCTTCTCCCCCTTCTTCCCACCCCCTCCTCTCCCATCTTTTTCTTCTTTATCCAGTTTTGCTTCTCACACCCCTTCTCCTGCCGGGGAACCTCCTTTGAGTATCACCGCGAGGCGCGAAGGATCCCCCAGGAGGCTTCCTGTGAAGGAATTAGCCTGTTTGTCTTTGATTTCACGTTCTTACGCTGGAGCGATTCATCTCCTGAACGGCGTAAAGGCGAGAGAGAGAAATAAGAGGAAATGGAAGATTAAACGTTTGTTGTTCGCCTTTCTTCTCTTCTCTTTTAGGATCTGAAAGGAAAGACTTGGTACGTTTTATTTGTTTTTTATCGCAGAGACCAGGAGAATGTTTTCTCGACACGTGAAATAACGGTCGCGTCGCTACCAACGAGTGTTGTTTGGTGTTGTTAGTGGTTATGTCGAGCGGTGGGAGCATTTCTGGCCAGTAGAATGTGGAAGAGGAAAAGAACGGGAGTATGGAGGAAAGACGCAAAGATAGAGATAGGACAGGTAGGTGCGCACACGCACACACACACACACACACACACACACACACACACACACACACACACACACACACACACACACACACACACACACACACACACACACACACACACACACACACACACATAATAATGAAGAGATAAAAATAGATAAATGAATAAATAAATATGAAAAAATGATAGTGAATAAAAATATATGCTCAGATAAAACAGAAAATAGGTGTGTGTCTGGGTACGATAAAGTAAGAAAAGTAAAAGACGGAGACAGAGGCCTACAGACACTCGCAGAAACGTGCGGGCTGGTCACATCAGAGGTCGACCCTTGATGCCGCAGTTGCACCACGAACTCATAAGAATTTCTGACCATTCGGCTAAAAACTCGTCTTTCCAGTTTCCGTCAAGAAGCTTAATTTGGAAAACTTTCTTTTAAGTCCCTCCAGCTGTTTTGAGGATTGACATTTGTTTGTTTATTTCAATTCCGTATTTAGTTTATAGTTTATTTTAACCGCACGCACACGCACGCACACGCACATGCAAAGACACGCACACACACACACACACACACACACACACACACACACACACACACACACACACACACACACACACACACACACACACACACACACACACACACACACACACACACACACACACACACGGCCTCACGTGTAGTTCCACGCTATTTGAGTGATAAGCCAGGCGATCTCCGTATGACTCAGAAGCATTTGATCATCCATAAGAGCTATCGTAGGATAAGAATCCGCTAGATTTTGATCCTAATCGACTTCTCTGAGATGCTCCTTGATTTCTTTTTCTCCCACTTTTCTTGGGCCGTTCCTAAGTCCCTCTCGTAGCGTAGTAGTCACGGGGTCTCGAGTTATCGGGCGCCGTGACACGCCCTCGGTCGGGTAATGCTTCTGGAGGAGGCCACGTCACGATCTCTCGAGAAATTCTCCTTCGTCTAAGTCTGTCGGGATTTTGCTTTCCTCTCTCTCTCTCTCTCTATCTGTTACTTCCTTTCACTTTCTTTTTATCGCTTCGTTTTGCTTCTCTTATTCTCTCTTTTTTATTTCGAAAGATGGATGAGCCTCGCCTTGGCATCAGAAAGAAAAACATTGCGTAATGCCCACGTGAAGACCCCGCTGTGCCGCATCAGTCATCCTTATAAGACGATTTCTTTGCCCTCCCTTGCCATTTTTTGTTGCTGCTATTTACAGGGCGGCGATTCACCTTTGTGCCCCTTTAACCCTTTGTGCTATTAAGTATATACGCGACCCCTTTTGCTCCACCCTTGCGGTATACTCGCGGCCACCTCTCTTGCGACAGTTTAAAGGGACGGGACAGGGAGGGTGTTGCTTTGCTAGGTCGGGCGGAAGGGGCTGTGCAGTTGGTTGTTTTGATTTTTTTTTTTCGTTTTTGGGCGTGTTATGAAGGGGGGAAATAGGTGTATTTAGCTTGTAAAGGGGTGGGGAAAGGATGTTCAGTAGTAGGAAGTCATAAGCATGGGATTACTGTGAATTAGTGCTTACTTTCATGTTTTGTGTGGTCATCCATTATTCCTTTTAGTTCATGATTAATGTCTCTTGGATTAATAGAATTTTTCATTGTAATTGTATTGTATATCATACAGTCTGTGCTATTTAATTTATTTTAGAAGTTTCTGAAAAGAGATTTTTATGAAAAGGAAGACGTGAATTAAATAGATCCGAATCATTTCTCGTGTGTGGAAAGATCATTCACCGCGATCGCTCAGGGCTATTTCTGGAAGACCTTTCTCCCACGGCGTCACGTTTCTCCTTGCTGCTTGAAATGGCAGGTTTTATTTTGTTTGGGGAATGTTCGCCGTGGAAAATTTACAAAGAACGAAACTTTAATTTCTCTGGCGCGCATTGCCTTTTCGCGGAAGGAGTCGCAACAAACCGGTTCGATTCTCAAGCGAAGGAAAATATGCACTCCGGTGTGAGAACGAAGGAGAGAGAGAGAGAGAGACCGCCACTCTCTCTTCTCCGTGACTTAAAGGGCAAGTGCCTCAAAATTCGGAGAAGGAGGAGGAAGGGAGGGAGGAGGAGGTGGAGGAAGGAGGAAGGAGGAAGGAGGAAGGAGGAAGGAAGAAGGAAGAAGGAAGAAGGAAGAAGGAAGAAGGAAGAAGGAGGAAGGAGGAAGGAAGGAAGGAAGGAAGGAAGGAAGGAGGAGGAGGAGGGAAGGAAAGAGGAGGAGGAGGAGGAGGAGGAGGAGGAAAGAAGGAAGGAAAGAGGGAGGGAGGAGGAAGGAAGGAAAGAGGGAAGGAGGGAGGATAAAGGAAGGAAGGAGTAGGAGGAGGGTTGGAGGAAGGAAGGAAGGAAGGAGGAGGAGGGTAGGGGGGGGATATGGAAAAAGAAAAGTAAAAGGAAGAAGTGAGGAGATGGGGAGGGGGGAGAGCCCGGAGTTTTTCTTTCTTAATAAGGTCGTAGAATCTCCGGGCGCGGTGACCGGGAGAGGAAGGATCTCCAGGCATCCGAAAGAAAGTGCACCGGAGACGCCGGGGCATTCTTCCTCGACCGCCAGGGCATGCCTTCGACTTTTTTGTGATTATTTTTATGCCTTGTGGTTGCGGGGATGGCAGGGGAGGGGAGGGAGGGGTGGTGGGGGAGGCTGTGGCGGGGGCAGGAGTGGTCAGTGTTTGGGGAATGGACAAGGGTCTTTGGGGTTAGGGGAAAGGAGGGAGAGAGAGAGAGAGAGAAAGGGCGGGCAGGGTGGAGGGACGGTGGGTGGGAGGGAGATAAGATGAGAAGGAGAGGGATAGGGAAAGGGAGAAGAGGGTAGGAGAGGGAGATAAAGGGAGAAGAGGAGTAGTAGGAGGAGATAAGGGAGAAGAGAGTAGGAGAGGGAGATAAAGGGAGAAGAGAGTAGGAGAGGGAGATAAAGGGAGAAGAGAGTAGGAGAAGGAGATAAAGAGGAACGTGGGATAGAGAATTGGAATGAAACGAGAGTCACGCTGTAAGGCAGGTGAGCGAGAACGTAATCGAGGAAGCAGATAATCACGAGCTTTGTTCGATAATCGAGGCGCGCATCGTGGAAAAGGGAGGGTGGGTGGGTGGGGTGGGGGTAGGGGGTGGTAGCTGTTATCTCAGCTGCAGGTCTGCCGTTCATTCACACTTCCGCTGGCTGGCGAGAAGAGGGAGTGTATCGTCCCATTTTTACTGTCATTCATATCCTTAGTGCATTCTCCTCGGCCGTGGGGATTGGTGATGAGGTCACTTATAGATATTAGTACATTAGTTTATGGTGTATTAGGTAGTGTGTAACGTTGTAATATTTGTAGGTCTTATCTGTTAATGATAACGATTGGTGACAGAATAAAAGGAGTTTAGTTTCGCGAGTTGAGCATTACTTGTGAATTGAGGCAAGACATTACTGCATTTCGAGCCCCGCCTAGAATGACGTGGTCCTCTGTACGCCCGTAAGTGGCGTGACTCACAGCCCCGTCTACCCCTCCCCTTCCCCCCTCTCCTTTTCCTTGCCTTCTACACACCCATTTATCCTCATCCTTATCCTTTGCCTCGCTCGACTTGATTCCTTTAGTATCCCCTTCCGTCTCCTCGTCTTCCCTTTCATTTCGCCAGCATGAAGCAGCGTTTCTTCGTCTCTTCCTCTCCTCCGCCCGTTGCCCCTTCATCTCTGGCCCTCGCCGCTCCCCAAATCGCAGACTCCAGGGGTCACTTTCTTCGCCCCCAACCACTCTCTCTCTCTCTCCCAGAGTTGCCTTCTTGTCCTGGGAACTTCCTGCTCGGCCGCGGCTTCGCGAGGTCCCGTGACTCCGCCGAACCCCTGACAAAGGAGACCGACGTTGCCTCTCCTGCCCTCCATCCTCGCGGAGATTCCAGCCTCCGATAACCGCGTCACGGAGATCACGGAGGTCTGCGTGGGCGTGGGTGCGGGCAGAGCGATCGGTGCGCTGACTGCTCGTGACTTTTTCGCGGAGATACGATGGGGTTCTTGGGGAGCAGGCGGGAAGGCGAGGGCGGGGTGGCGGAGGCGGCGTCGGAAGAAAAAGTAGAAGAGGAGGTAGAAGAGGGGGTGAGGGAAAGGGAAGGAGAGAGAGCGAAGAGGTGGTAAGAGGGAGAGGAGAGGAGATATTATGTAAGAAGAGAGAGAGGGGGCAGAGGAAGACGGAGGAGGCGGCGGCTCAGGTGATCGTCTGTGGATGAAACTCCACTAAGGTGGCGAGAGGATCATACTGATGAGATAAGGGCGAGATGACGGCGGGCGATAACCGATATGATGTATGGGAAGGAGGGAGTGGCGGCGGGGAGGAGAGGGGCGTGTTGAGGGAGGGAGGGAGTGAAGGGGAAGGAAGGGACACTTTAGGTAGCGTGTATCATTGGGAGGATGAATAATGGGGTTTGAGGGAGGCTTTGTTGAATGGAGGCGATGATGGATGATTTTATTCATTGTGAGTGATGGGTTGTTGGGGATAGGGATTGGGTATGGGGGCAGCGACAGGTAGTCCTGCACGTGAAGGAAGTCGTTCCATGACGAGAATTAAAAGATGATTGATGAAGGAGGTCTGGGAAGGGACGAAAGAGAGTAGAAAGTGGATACTGGTGTACGTTGTTGGGGCGGAGGCTGGTTGAACACCCCCAGAGAGGAGGGGCGATGTTAGACAAGGGTGCCGAGGGAGGAGGCGAAGACAGGGTATCGACGAGTGGCTGCCCAACCCCTGTTATGAATGGCAAGGCTATTTGAAAGATGCAACGTGTTTTAAAATGAGAAAAAATATTTGGTCAAGGATGAGGTCACATGTGGCATGGATTAGAAAGCATATATGGATAAAAAAAATGACAAAGGGAATGTTCATGACGGTAGATTAAGGATGGGTATTTTTTTGTCTAATATTCGAAGTGTTGGAGGACGAGAGTTCGAGGAAAGGTCACGGCAGTCTGAGGTGATAGGCGTAATGATGAGCGAAGGATAGCATATCTGCCAGGGTATGACCCTTGGAGTTCAGGCCCATGGACCCCCTGTCTTCCTATTTCCATACGAAGATTCGGTAAAAAATAGATAAAAGAGACAGGAAGAGAGAGAGAGAGAGAGAGAGAGAGAGAGAGAGAGAGAGAGAGAGAGAGAGAGAGAGAGAGATAGAGAGAGAGAGAGGAGAGAGGGGAGTACATGGGTGGCAGTGAGGAGGCCGGGGGGAGGGGTGGGGGTGCGAGACAAGGTGCTGATGGTCCTCACTCCACTGAAGGTCACACTCGAGAGAAGCTCATCAGCCGCTGAAGGACGCACTTTGTTGCCTGGTTCACGCGAAGGTCGCACTCAAGCAATACTCGGGTTTATCCTTTGCTTATTGCAGGGATATTAATAAGCGTTGGCGATTGTATGACACAACAGAATGTAAGAAAAT
>NC_091574.1:34154375-34159375 GCF_042767895.1 Penaeus vannamei | reverse complement strand
TAAAACGTAAATTAGCATCACTGTCTTGAACTCGGAGTGCGTGTTACCGGAACGTGGCACCTTTTCGGACGTGAAACCGTCGGCCCGACACTAACCCAAGGCGTGAAATAAGCGCGTCATTTGGACCCAAATCCCTCGGCCGAAATCACAGCGCTCATCCCTACACCGGGCGGCACCGAGACACACGCGCCGGACTAAAGGACGAAAAAAAAACGCCAGGCGGTTGCTGATGCCTTAATCATGGCCACGTGACTCTTGCACGGAAGAGGCGGAGTATCAGGCGGAGGAGGGTTGGATTGGTTTCACACGCCTTATACTTACACTTTTGAAAAGAAGTCCCAGATCCAAACCAGTGCCGCTTTTGAGTATTAATTCTAAAGCAACAGTTGGGATTTCTGGATTAATGATCATTATCTTAATGGAACGCGCTGCTTATCCCAGAGACTTTCTTGTTTTTCCCTTTGTAAATAACCATTGGACTATTCCTCGCCCGATGCCATTGTTGATAAACAAATGGCAGACCAAGTCTTTCGGGTTCGTTTGGCGCCTTCATTACCCAGGGTACTTGCGCCGTCAGTGATAGATGTAGATGTGGAGAAGGTTGGTTTATGGAGCACAATGAAGCGCTCTCGAGGTTCTGTTCTCGTGAGATTAATGGTAGGTGAGAGACCAGCGCCATGTTGCGGTTGACGGCGAGGGGGTGTACTACAGCGGCAGGCTGGGGTGCAGATGGTGGCGAGGGGGATGCACACCTGACGGCTGCTGTGACCGACTCTCGTCCTTCTGCTTGCGGACGGAAGGGCGGTTTTGGATTGTAGTTTCTCCTTTTTCCTTTTTTTTTTCCTTTATTGGCACATTTTAATGAGTCTCCTTCATCATGGATTTTATCGTTACTCTTCATCGGGGCGACAGTTGGGTGAGCGCGTGCGACTGATGACGGAGATACCGCTCGCAGATACGGGCTTTGATGGCGAACGCTGATTGGTGTAAAAGATACACTTCGCGAATTCTCTGTCCTGAGATTCCGAGGCTGACGGCTGCTGGTGTCGCGTGGGTGTCATCATTTCGCCTCTCCATTATCCTCCTTTTCTTTGATTAATTATTTTAGGAAGTTTGTTCTGTGTCGTCTTTCGTCCGTTTGTTTAAATTTTATGGTCATTTTCATACTAGCGGACCTCATGTATCTATTTTTTTACACGTTAATGAAGACTAAGGGAGAAACGGATGAACGAAGGGATTAATAACACACAAGAGAGAGAGAAAAAAGGCGATAATGTTGAGGTAACGTAGAGAAGTGTAGTGGAAACTGAACGCTAATGATGGTCTCGAACTGACGTTTATCATAATTAACTGCCGTCTTATTATTTGCTGATCGTTAAGAGGGAACGTCACCACTTACAAGTAATGTAATTAACTGTCTATCCCCCCTTCTCTCTCTCTCTCTCTCTCTCTCTCTCTCTCTCTCTCTCTCTCTCTCTCTCTCTCTCTCTCTCTCTCTCTCTCTCTCTCTCTCTCTCTCTCTCTCTCTCTCTCTCTCTTCTCTCTCTCTCCTCTCTCTCTCTCTCGTCTCTCTCTCTCTCTCTCTCTCTCTCTCCGTCTCTCTCTCTCTCTCTCTCTCCGTCTCTCTCTCTCTCTCTCTCTCTCTCTCTCTCTCTCTCTCTCTCTCTCTCTCTCTCTCTCTCTCTCTCTCTCTCTCTCTCTCTCTCTCTCTCTGTCTCTCTCTCTCTCTCTCTCTCTCTCTCTCTCTCTCTCTCTCTCTCTCTCTCTCTCTCTCTCTCTCTCTCTCTCTCTCTCTCTCTCTCTCTCTCTCTCTCTCTCTGTGTGTGTGTGTGTGTGTGTGTATGTTTGTTTGTTTGTTTGTCCCTGTCTGTCTGTCCTATTGTGCTTGAGGGGGATAAAGGGAAAAGGGAGAAAGGCTCTATGGCGTAATGGTGACGAGAAAGGGGTTCATAAATGAGTGTGGTTTCGAGGGCGGCGGGGTTAAAAGTGATGGTTTTAAGGACGGGGATAGTCCGGGGGTTAGAGGTTGGATAGGAAGAGTTGATGTTATGGGGTATGCGGGGCTTGGTTCTATTTGGAATTGGAGAGTAGAGAGAGAGAGAGAGAGAGAGAGAGAGAGAGAGAGAGAGAGAGAGAGAGAGAGAGAGAGAGAGAGAGAGAGAGAGAGAGAGAGAGAGAGAGAGAGAGAGGGGGGGCAGGCGTAGGGAGGGGAGGGAGAAAGATACAATAGAGTGGGTGGGGAAGAGGTGGAGTAGCGGGGGTTGGAGAGAGAGAGAAAGGGGGAAGGGGAGGATGAAAGAGAAAGGCATAATGAAAGAAAGTTCGGCCCGGGACGCGCCAGGCGAGGGAGGAATGGGGAGAGGAAGGAGGATTATCCGCACGTGCCCCCTCCCCCCTTCCCTTCTCTCCCTCCCCCTCCTTCCTTCTCTCCCCCTCCCCTTCTCACCCCCCCCCACCCCCACCCTTCAGCTCCTCGAGGTTCACGGGTATTTAGGTCTCCATGTGTGTTCCGTTAATCCCTTGGTGGAGTGTGCAGGTAAGATAGAGGTTACTTAGTGATTACTCTGAGGAGGATTTACCACCAAAGGGCGCATGTCCTCTCGCTGCTCTTGATTAATATCTGTCTCTTGGCGGGATGGACTTATCCGTCTCCCCCCCCCCACCCCCTCCACCCCCACCCTTCTTTTTTTACATCCGCCACTAGTTTCTCTCTCTCTCTCTCTCTCTCTCTCTCTCTCTCTCTCTCTCTCTCTCTCTCTCTCTCTCTCTCTCTCTCTCTCTCTCTCTCTCTCTTCCTCTCTCTCTTCCGACCTTCAGCTGCGTAATCCAAGACCCCAAAGGCTTACGTAAAGTAGTCATATTTCATGTAGCCTTTTGTAACAGATTAATCCTGTTTGTCTTATATGCGAGTCGGGCTGACTCTTCAAGCGAGGGAAGGCGAGTGGATAGATGAGGACGCCTTGTCTCGTTTAATTACGCTCGTCGGAGATTCCTTGATCGTGTTACTTCTGTTTGATGTTGATGGAAGGCGAAGGGTCTTCTTGGGTTATATATATATATATGTATATATATATATATATATATATATATATATATATATATATATATATATTCAAACATATTTCATAAATGTAACTGTAACAGTGTAATATCATTATAAATATAAATATAACAGAAAAAAGAGAAATATAATCCAAGTATCATGGGTAGTTGGATATGCTATTGCACCTATTTGCATGACAACTACTGAAGGACGAGTTATTAACAGGTACATTTGTGTGATCGACTTAAAACAGGCTAGTGATCGGTCAGTCGATCGCGATCGACTGGTTGGCCACCCCTGATTTATATATATGTATATACATACATATATATATATATATATATATATATATATATATATATATATATATATATATATGTACATATACATTATATATGTGTGTGTGTGCGCGCATATATATGTATATATATAAGTGTGTGTGTACATATATATATATATATATATATATATATATATATATATATATATATATATATATATATTAAATATGTGCATATGTATATATGTGCATATATATATATATATATATATATATATATATATATATATATATATATATATATATATATACATATACATGTGTGTGTGTGTGTGTGTGTGTGTGTGTGTGTGTGTGTGTGTGTGTGTGTGTGTGTGTGTGTACTTATATATTGATATATATCATATATATATATTTATATATATGTACACGTTTGTATATTACATATATACATGTATATACAATATATGTAATATATATATATATATATATATATATATATATATATATATATTATGTATATTATATGTATGTCTCTGTCCCATTTTTGTGAAAATAGGACAGTACGTTTCCTCTCTCCCGTGACTTGAGTTATCTTCCAAGTTGTTAAGCCTTAAAAAGACTTGTCAATTAGGAAGATTACGTTTAGTTACATCCCCTTAGTTATATATTTAACGATCATTTCGTATTTATAGGTGTACTATTCCCCTGTTAGTATTGATGTTTTTCCTCATTGCCCTATTTCGTTTGTTAGAATTTTTTTAGGAGAAACATAACTCCGAATGGCAAGGAAGTTATTATTTTGTAACAGATGATTTTAGATTATTTTCCAGACTCGGAAAATTCTCTTACTCTAAACGCATACTAATTAGCGGCTAAGTACCTCCTGTAACCCAAACGATGTGGCCACTTTAACCTGACTTTTTTTTTGCGTTACGTGTGGCGGGCTGAGGATGCTGAGGATAGCTCGCGTGTTCTTGCCCTTTTGCCGCGCCGCGTCCTGCAGGGGCACTGGGTGGGAGGGAAGAAGTTATGAAAAGAGGGGGGATAGGAAGAGAAGGGATTGGGTGAGATTTAAAGAAGGTATGGGAAGGGTGGAACATGATGGCGGAGGGAAAAGGGAGAATCTGGCGGATAGTTGAAGGAGGGAAGGTGGAAGGAAAAATGTTAGGAAGAAGAAAGGAATCAAGATAAAGGGTAAGAAAGGGCCAAAATGACCTACTAAAGAGATTTTCAGAGATTGGGACCACCGTGTCAGGACTTCAGAAAAGAGTCGGAGTGCGGGTAGGGAAAAGAACGGGAGATTAAAGATAACAATGTTTGGTGTATACAGAGAAGGGGGACGAAGGGGGGACGCTAAAGGACAGAGGAGAGATGGATGAGAAGATGAGACTGGGTAGACACACGCCAGGGGAGGAGAGAGGGGGATGCTAAAGGGAACCAGGCCTATAGAGGACAAAGTAGGGGGACGGGGGCTGGAGGGAAGACCTTATTCCCTGCTGCTAAGTAGATTTTGGTCATAATATGATTGTGATTTTTATATACGTTTGGGGATGGGGTGGGTTGGGGGGGGGTAGAGGGGGACTTGTGGAGAGAGATTACGCAGTAGTTTTATAGTTTGGGAGGAGGTTCAGGGAAGGTTAGGAGGGGTGGAAGGAGGGAGGGGGGACTTGAGAG
>NC_091574.1:34129375-34149375 GCF_042767895.1 Penaeus vannamei | reverse complement strand
ATTCCGAGTGCCAGGTGGTGTTTGAACTTGACACATTTTTTTTTCTTGACACTCTGCTTCCCCTCGTGTGCGGCTGAGCTGTAGTGCTCCTCCGGCCCTTTCCCTCGCGTCGTCCTCTCCCCTCTTCTTGGGGCGCGGCTCTCCCCCCCCCCCCTCTTCTTTCTGTATTTGTCCCACTGACGAGCCTCCTCTTGTTCCCTCTTCTCTTCCCCTCATCTCCCCTCTAGCACCTTCCATACATCCAATCATAACGTCCCCTTTGCCACTCACTCCTTGTCCTCCAGTGCGTGTGTGTTGCCTCTGCAAGATGCCTGCTCCCCCACCCTCTCATTTGGTTCTTGTAGGCTGGGCTGTGCTTTACCAGATGTTCCCCTTTTCTCTCCCCTTCTCCCCCTGCAGTTATCTCCCCACCCGCTCGACAAATAGATGTACGATCTTTTTCCTCGATTCTCTGTTTCACCTCCAAATGTCACTCTTTCCCGGAGGATCAACGTCTCGGCCCTCCTCCCCCCCTCCTTTCCCCTCTTGTCATACCCCCCTACAGTATTTTGAATAACGAGCGGGTATTCGCAGCAGGGGAAGATCGTGAGTATTTGTAGCTGACATGACGCCTGGGATATGTTGTTTACAGGGTTGGGTGGGGGTGGAGGTGCGGAGATGACGTCACGGGGCCTAAATGCGCCGTCATTCCTTCTATTAATGTCTGTATACTCTTAGTTCGGGTGAAAGAAGATCAACGCCAGATGCCTTCGCGCGCTGCTGTCAGCCAGATCGGAGATAGCTTTATAAGGTTGTTTGTTTTCGGTTTTGAAGTAAGTTCCTGCTTTAGGCCGGGTGGATTTTATGTGTCTAGGATGAAGTGATCTTTGGATTAGGCGAGAATGGTAATCCAGGAGATCGGCCTGTGTTTGTTTAGGCTTCCCTTGAGCGCATACAGGCATCATATGACGCGGAAGCTCGCCAGTGTGTGTTCACCTCGGGGGCGAGAAGCTTGATGTCTCTCTTTGTTTTGATGCCATGGATGTTAATCTTCCTAATCTCTGTTAGTGTTGAAAGACAAATTGGGATGTCATGATTATACACAACACCGAGTAAAGGGTTGTTTTTTAGAACATGAATATAATCATGATTCTTGAAACATCATGATAAGATTGTGCGTCTATAAGTGGCGGTGTTCAGAAGGGACGCGGTGAGGCGAGGCAGCGCACGCCGTCACCGGACACAGAATAATCATAATAAAGAATGTCGCGGCACGACTTGGCGTCTCCTTAGCGCCGGCGTCGCCCACGCCTTCCTCGCCCTCCCCCCTTCGTCATCAATTCGAGTGATGACGAAGGCGCGGCGGATGCAGCCTTTCCTTCGGGCGAGAGAGCTGGCTGCGGCCTCCCTGACTGGCGGTTGTTGGTGGCGATTGAAATGGATGATCACGAGTCGATCCGTCTGGATGCAAGAGTACATTAAAATCGAATTAGTTTTTGAATTACAGCTGTTACCTTACCCCTATCCTTTTAATCCAGGGGGTTAAGGGATTTAGGGAGGAGGGGATTGAGGATTGAAAGGATTTTTGAAGGGAAATTGGAGCCGGATTGCTCGGAAGGGGAAGTGGCCTTGCGAGGCGGTGGTTACGGAAGTTTTACGATCGCGTCGCGCCGCCCGGGGCCGTCACGCCGGCCGAGCTATCGCCTTCAAACGCTCGCAGCTTTATTCTCTGTCCTCCGCGATTCTATCACTTGTTGCACGCCACCTGGTTTCGGCGGTGAAGACCCGCTCGGAAGTGAATTACCTTCTGGAGCTCGAAGAGGTCGCAGCTGGAAGAAGTGGAGGAGGGAAGGGTGGGAGGGAGCGGGCCAGCAGGTCTTCACCTTTTGGAAAGTTTTATTGAGCGCGCTGGAGGAGTCCCCGGAGCCGGCGCCGCGGTGGTGTCATGGGGTTGTGGGGTTCCATAGAGGTTACGAGGCGCATGGCGGAGGGCGTCCTCGACCCCGTGAAGGGAGGAGGCCATAAAAAGAAGTTCGGTAGCGTCTGTCAGTCACTCTATAAAGCCCCGGCAGTGTGCGCAAGACATCGTAAAGCCTGCCTGATGACTTCTGGCTGCCAGTCACGCCGGGCGCCGCTCATGACGCTCGTGCCGGAAGTTTGTTTGTTTGATATTTCTCCGCTGTTCTCTCTTTTCTCTCTCGCGTCGAGTTGTTTACGTTCGGTTCGTTGCAGGATGTTCGGTTGAGGTTCGCGTGACTCCGTTGCGTGAATGCTTTAAATAGCTGCCGTCGTTTTATTCTTGATTGACTTAATGGACTGCAGTTTAAAGAAGCTTTGTTCTCTTTAACTTCTTGCCCTCTCGACAGATTGAGTGACCTCATAGGACACACCTCGATAGATGAAGTCATTAGCGACTGCATTCGGGATCGATATTTAATAACCGTGGAGTGGCTCGTGTTATCTCACCGTCCCGCGATCGCCCTCCGAGAGATGCTCATCGCCCACAGCCACTTATCAGGTGGGATGTAAAGTGGTGAGTCACCGTCTCGGGAGATACGCCGAAGTGACTCAGAGGGGAGGCATGCAAGGGGCGGCCGCTAAGACAACACCATCACAGTTCTGCAGGCCGATGCTGGAGGCGGTTACGGGCGGCGCGAGGCAAGCCGAGACAAAGCCGCGAGACAGCCGTGTCAACACTGTGATGGGGAATGAGCGGGAGGGAGTCCTCTGGCTAGGAAGTGGGAATGAGGGAAGGGGGGGGGAGAGATAGGGAGGAGGAGGAGGAGGAGGAGGAGGAGGAGGAGGAGGAGGAGGAGGAGGAGGGGGGGGGAGGGGGGAAGGGGAGAGGGGATGGCTGTGGCTTGGGCCACGGCCTCGAGTTTTCCCCTTTTTTCTCTCTCGATTGGGCCCGGGGAAGGGGAGGGGCGGGGTGGTGCTGTTATTTAATCTTATCCTTGCCTCGGGCTCTTGGTTCCATTTTACGGCGTCTGTCGATAGATCTCCCTTCTCACCAGTGACAGATGTCGATCACGCGCTCCTTTGCCTTCGAATCACAAAGAGAGAGAGAAGGGAAAGGAAACGAAGGAAAAGCCAAGTATATATTTTCGATTGCCTTGTCTCTAGCTTCTCGCCCTCGTCCATTTCACCCAATTTATTTCGATGCAGAAAGTGTAAACTGTGTCTGGAGATATAAGGAATGCGGATAAATCCCAGAGAGACAATCCATGCAAACTGACCTTGCGTTACGGGAGAGATCGCGAAACGTGTGCTTGTTTTGTGGCCTTTAACCGCGCACCAGACTGGGGCGTGAAATACATACTCTCAGGAATTCTCGCAATCAAAGCGAGTGGGGTAATGGTTTTAATTCCTCACTTTATTTACTCAAACTTGAACGCCTGTGTGTATGTTTGTGTGTGTGTGTGAGAGAGAGAGAGCGAGAGAGCGAGTACAAAACCTGTTTCAACAAGTTCTCATGTGAGAATTACATCGCCGTTGCCCACTTGCATGAGTGAGGGAGAAAGAGAAAGAGAGAATGAGGAGAGAGTAAACCTGTCTCAACAGGTTCTCATGAGAACTTCGTTGCCCACTTGTACCACTTAAAGTATTATTCGTTCCCAGAGACATGAGAACTTGAGATCTAAAAAAATACAAAGTGCAATCTTGCATGTTCCACTCATTAATTTTAGTTTTCTCTCCAGATAATTTGTTAAGGGCACTTCGTGTTTGCGCTGTGATTTCTATTTTAGCGTTACATAAAGGATAAAAGCAAAGAGTGCCTCGCAATTGCAAGGATGTAAGTTGAGTAGAAAAGGCCAAGTATGCGAGTTCGCAGTGACTCACCGCCCCAACTTTTCCCTCTTGATTTATCGCGATGGTTTAGTGGGTTTGGTTGTTCAGGCTCGTCGTCTCGGCTGCTCGGATCTCCCGGGCTTCGGAGGCGGAGCAGGAGCCAGGCCGGGAGTGCATGGAGGAGAAATGACATGCGGGGCGAGAGAAAAATTCCCGGTGAGGACTCCCATTGCTGGCACGGTGTCGGAACGAGGGTAGGGAGACAGTGTGAGTAATGGTAAGGTTTAGGGATGACAGCGGTGCACCTCCTCTCCTGAACCTAAAAGAGGCCACCTACCTTTAGGCGGTTCCCCTTAATGCGCGACACCTTACCGCCTTTCGTCTCCTGAGGGTATGGGTCAGCATTGCCCCCCTCCCCCTCCCGGCACGCGCACATACCTACATACATATGCATACACACTTACTATGTTAGCACGCCCTTGAGTGCTACCGCCATCACCTTGGAAGAGCGCGCGGTGACGTGGTCGGCCTCCTCTCCCCGGAGGAGGAGGAAGAATGCACGAGTTTGCGGCTTAATTTCACTCGTCACGACATCACGCGAGGGAGGTCTTTGTGCTTGCTCCCCCGCCCATCTCGGTGTGAAAGTTGCTTGGTCTGTTTTGCTCTGATTTGAGTTCTCTGGAGGCTGGTGGGCAGGAAACCTTTGGCTTAGGTTGGGTGGTTGTTATTGCGTGATTCAGTGTAATTGTTATCAGATTTGGTGAGTATTTGATTACTTTTACAGTGATGATAACGATAATGTGTATTATTTGATGTTATCTTGATTGTCCTGTTGTTCTCACCTCCCGTGCTGTGATGTTTGTGAAATTGGATATATTGGCCGAAAGTGCGAACCAGACTCGATCGTGATACTCGCGTTTCGTGAAATTATTCGAGCTCGACCGTCCTTAGGTTTCGCGTGGCCTACATTTGTTCGTGATTTGTTTGTGATTTGCCATGCGTCTATGCGGGAGGTTGTGGGGGTTGGGGGCTAGGGAGAAGGAGGGGAGGGGAACGGGAAGGCGAAGGACAGGGGAGGTAGGAGTGGTATCCTGTAATGAATTCCTATGCGAGGTTGGAAGGAATTCGTTGGCTCTTCGGTAGTTATGCCGGTAGGATATTTTTTTTCTCTCGGTTCTATTATTAGAAAGTTATGATTCTGTTCCCTTCTGTTTTCGCTGGCTGGCTGGCAGGGGAGGGAGAGGGGGGGCAGGGGGAGGATGTTTAAAGTCAAGGTACCACTCCCACCACACACCCACTCCCCCATCCCTCCTCACGGGCCCCCCTCCCCCACCTTCTTCCCCGCGCATACCACATGTCTGCGTTTTGTGCTTGGAGGCCCGTGTAGTTATTTATTCTCTCGGATTTATCGTCGTTCTGGTCCGCCTGTGTTTACGTGGCTGGGGATGCTCTTAGGCCTACGGTGGAGTCTCGGAGTAGGAATCTGTGGAAAATAGTGTACAATGGTTATATACGTATACGGGATGTGTATTTGTTTCTTTACACATTCACACATACACTTTTTGTTAGACATTGGATCGACAAGCGAATTAGAGAAAATGCAGTGTTTGCGTTCTATTTTCATTATTTGCCAACGACTAATAAAAGATCAACCCTACATGATGATTTAAGGTTCATTTGTAGATTTCCTCGCTCTTTCGCCTTTGTTATGGTTCTTTGGGGAGACGGAATAACCTCAATAACTGAGTTTACGAGGCCATAAAATAATGGGGTTTTGATTGATCTCGGAGTGTGTGTGGCGTGAGGTGCCTTTATAATCACCGTGAACTCTCTCTCTCTCTCTCTCTCTCTCTCTCTCTCTCTCTCTCTCTCTCTCTCTCTCTCTCTCTCTCTCTCTCTCTCTCTTCTCTCTCTCTTTCTCTCTCTTTCTCTTCTCTCTTTCTCTTTCTCTCTCTCTCTCACTCTTCTCTCACTCTCTCTCTCTCTCTCTCACTCTTCTCTCTCTCTCTCTCTCACTCTTCTCTCTCTCTCTCCTCACTCTCTCTCTCTCTCTTCCTCACTCTTCTCTCTCTCTTCCTTTCTCTCTCTCTCTCTCTCTCTCTCTCACTCTCTCTCTCTCTCTCTCTCTCTCTCTCTCTCTCTCTCTCTCTCTCTCTCTCTCTCTCTCTCTCTCTCTCTCTCTCTCTCTCTCTCTCTCTGCCTCTATGTCTGTAATTGCGTGTGGCGGGGAGGAGCATCCCTAACGAAAGAAAAGGAGAAAGCACCAGAGATAATATACATGAAGAGCAAACAAACAAACAACGAACGCGCCGCGAGAGAAACAGCAATAACCCAAAGCAATCACACGAGGCGCCACAAAAGGATTGGTTCGTTTGATACAATTAGCTTTCGGTTCTTACTCCAGTGGGATACAAATAGGCCTATCACCCTTTTGTGGGATGGTCCTCAATCTTGGTTCGTGGGCTCTTTTAGGGGAAAGGGAGAGTGTAAATTATCGGGTAGGCCTAGCCGGAGTGCCGTAAATACATTTGATTTCACGGTGATAAGATGGTTTAATTTGATTTATTGTCCTTTCATCGAGGGGGATTTATGAAGGATTTTAAAAATTAATTTGAAGGAAGACAGTTATTAGTAGTTCGACGCTGGAGATTTTTAATATTTTTTATTAGTTTAGATGAAGATTGATGTCGGTAGTTCGTCGCACCATTTCGAAAGAACCATTGTTCTCTCATTTTATTTGCTGCTCTCGAGAAAAAAAAATCGTGTGGGACTTGTACGCGTCGTCGTAAAAAACAGTTTATGATTTCGGTGTCATTGCTCTTAAAGGAGTAAATTTTAATTGGCCCTTCATTAGCATAATTGTAGGTCTTCGAGCGCGCATTAGTGAACGGAGGTCGCAAAGCCGATTTCGAGTCGCCCGCCCGAACGCCGATTCCCAAACGAGGGAAAATGCCGCGGATTTATTGAATCGTGGAAGGAGAATATTGATGGATAGGAGGCCAAGGACGGGGGCGAGCGGTGGGTGACGTGACGGACGTCTGCGGGAGGAGGCGGGCGGGAGGCGGCCCACCTCCGACCTCGCGACCTTGTGTGAGTGACAGCCGCTCCGAGAGAGATGTTACACCCGCGCGCGACAGATGGGACCGACCGACCGCCTTGGTGTGCGTGGGGGAGAGGTGGCATGGGAGGGATAGGGGGGGTGGGTCGTCTCTTAGTAATTCATATCTCTTTCCCTCGGCCTTTCTGATTTGTTTGTCTGTTTCTCTGTCCTTGTTCATCATATATGTTATTCATGACTTTCGTTGCCTCCCTCCCTCTCTCTCTCTCTCTCTCTCTCTCTCTCTCTCTCTCTCTCTCTCTCTCTCTCTCTCTCTCTCTCTCTCTCTCTCTCTCTCTCTCTCTCTCTCTCTCTCGCTCGCTCGCTCGCTCGCTATCTACCTCCTTCCCTCCATTCATCCATCGGATGAAAAGAAAGACAGAGAAAGCAAGAGAGAGAGATAATATGAGATGCAAATGACTTGTCTCGGGGGTCGTTGTCGACGGAGGAGGAGGAGGAGCGGGAGCAGCACCCCTTATTTGCGGTGCCCCGGCCAGGTCACATGCTCTCCAAGCCTCGGCGCATAGTCCGGGGGAGTGGGCGCATTCCTGCGGGATTTAATGGGTGGATTGGAAAAATGTAACGAGAAGGAAAAGAGAAACAATAGATTAGCAAAGGACGCAGAAGCAGGTGCCTGCATATTTCTTGTGGTGGTCGCATACCATTCGGAGTTGGGAGGGAGGGAGGGAGGGAGAGAGAGAGAGAGAGAGAGAGAGAGAGAGAGAGAGAGAGAGAGAGAGAGAGAGAGAGAGAGAGAGAGAGAGAGAGAGAGAGAGAGAGAGAAAGAGAGAGAGAAAGAGTGAGAGTGTGAGAGAGAGAGTGAGAGAGAGAGAGAGAGAGAGAGAGAGAGAGAGAGAGAGAGAGAGAGAGAGAGAGAGAGAGAGAGAACGAAAGAAAGAAAGAAAGGATTCCTCGCGCAAAAAGGTCACGCCACAAGAAAGAGGAACAAGAAGAGGAGTCGCCGAATGCAGGAAATCGCCCCGTAGTAAACCGCGACTTGCCAGATGCGTGTGATTACGGATTTTAAGGCCGCGTTATAACGAGGGAGCGATTGGACGCGGAAGATGAGTGTGGGGACGGCGAAATGCGATGGGTACTGGGGTGGCCGGGGTTGGGGTGATGAAGGGTGGAGGGGGTTGGGGATGCGGGGGTTGGTCGTGATGAAGGGCGGTGGGGGTGAGGGGTGGTGGAGCGCGGTGGAGGTGGCGATCGTTTTAGTGAGGCGGGGAGGGGGAGGGGGAGGGACTGAGAGTGGAGGGTGGATACGGCGCTGATAGTGGCTCTTTTTAAGTCGATTTTTTAGGGGATGTTGAAACAGCAGATGGAGTTTTCTCTGTTGGTATTGTTTGGGAAATATTGTTTAATCTAACATTAAAGTAACAAATAGTATTTTCTGAATGTGCGAATTGCAAGCAGCTGGTGATGTCGATTTCACCTGAAAGAGGACAAAAGCCTTGAATCGTTAGTTTGATTAATCATTGTTAACACACCTGCGCGAGCACGGGTGGGGAGGACGGGGGGGGGGCAGGTGTTTTATTCATCCTTTCGTCCACGGCCGGCGCGAGGTGAATGAACGGCCATTGTTACACTGTGGGTTGTGTACCGGAGTTGTGTGCATAAACTGGGCAATTTTAGTGTTGAAAGGGACGGAAAAGGGTTAGCTGATTGAGGGCGGAGCTGATGATCTTGATGACCAGGCGAGCAGAATCCTCCCGCGTAGACATTTATTGCCCGTTTCTCGGCAAAAGACGGAAAACGCGTTAGGTTCGGATCCAGCTTTTTGTGGCACGCGAGCGGGTGAGCGGAACGGAGCGGGACCCGCCCGTGCACGCCCAAACACACACGCCCGCGTCACACGAAACGGCGGGCGGGCGGAAGTGTGTGTCGTCGGTGCAAAGTCCCCTTCCGGTGCTTCTGGCGAGCGGGGCGCCGACTCTGGCTGGCGGGCGGATCGCGGGCGGGTAGGCGTGCAGAACGAGGTGGATGAGGGTTGTTGCGATGATCTGCGCTGTGGTGGTGACGAGGATGGGCGATGGATAGGGGTTGTCTGGGATGATTTTTAGGATAGGAATTAAGTAAAGACGGGTGGTGGATGAAACTGACACTGCTGTAACATTTAAATGACTTAATCTGAGTTTGTCAGGAGTATGACCTTAAAGAAAGGTTATTGTTCCTCTCGTCCTTCAGATGTCGTCAAGAGTGTGAACAGGAAAGTGGGCGTGGGTGTTTGCCCAGCAAAGAGGGGGCTAGGCGGGGCTGTCGAGCTTGGCCAGACACTCCCACGACGCCTCCCCGCGCGCCCGCTGCCCCGTCCTCCTTCTGGAGAGATCCCGACGGGCCAGCCGGCGTCCGCGTGCACTCGCAGGGCGCGAGGGACCACCTGTTACGAGGGCCTTGCGTCGCCTCGCTGTGCCTGTCTCCGACGCGTCACGTGACACCTCGTTAGCGTTACCTTTCGACCTCCTCGCGGCCATCGGGACTGGGTCGGAGTCCTTCGCGTGGCTGGTGTACATTTTACTCTTTTGCCTCAGCATCCTCTCTCCCCCTCAGTAGAGAAAGGTGTGAAGAAAGTAAAAAAAATAAATAATAATAATAATGATAATAATAATAAAATAAAGGAACGCAAACGTGCTTCACTAGTCCTTCGTAGAAAAGCATGACAGGGGAAGGAAGGAAAAAGACGGAAGTAAGGAAGGGAGGAAGGAAGGAAGCGTTCATTCACAGGACGCTTGACGCACGGTGAGCCTCGCTTCGCTTCCGGTCGCTGTTCTTTCGCTTTTCTTTGTCCTGCTTGGCTCGGGTCGTGCTGCTTCGTGATGCATTCTGATGGCTTTGCTGATGGCGACGCTGCTGTGTGGTGGAGATAGCGGTTAAAAGATGAAGGAGGAAATACTTAAAATGCAGTAAATTCAGTCGTATATAGTTTTCGTTTCGTAACAAATTACTTTTTTTTTCAAAAACTGCATCCCGTAAAGTAAGCAAAAAATCTGAAATCTTGAAGAAGTACATGGTAAAAAGTGTGATTCTCAAGCACGCAAAATTTAAGCACAGAACCACCCAAGTAGGGGTAAGGGGAGGAGGGGGACGGGGGAGAGGGAGGGGGTGTAGGCGGGCTCCTAATCCAAGGCACTTACGCACAGACACGCACGAATGGCATGACAGCAAGAGCTTCATGGAGTGCTTTCGCGTGCCGTGTGTGTCCGAGCGCAAACCCCAGTCAGGTTAAGCGCGAAGTGTTGTGGAACGGCCTGTAGGACTGTCCTTGCGAGGCCGAACAGAAAGGCAGAGAGAGGGGATTAGGCGATTAGAATAAAGAAAAGGAAAAACAAACAGATTATACCGCTGGATGACATGAAAAACGGGATTCCAGCTACATCTGAATTATTTTACAAGTCGAGATATTTCTTAAGTGATTTTTATACCTTGAAAAAAGATTGGTATAACATTCGCTGTAAATATTTCACAGGATGTTTTCATTGTTATTTCATTGCTAAACAGACTAGTCTGAGAATTTCTGGCGCGGCTGTTAAGACTGCTAATGACCCGTTATTCACCCTCTTTAGGTCCTGCAGCCTTCCGTTATTAGCCGGTAAATCTGTAGGAAGTACTGGCTAACAATGTTAGCTTCTCTGTTTCCTGTGTGCGGTTAGCATTATGGGAGGTGTGTGTGGAAGGGCAAAGGGGCGTGGAAAGTGTGTCAGGACAGGTGAGAGTGGGTAATGACGGCGGCCAGGTGTGAGCCCCTCGCTATACCAGAGGCGTTTCGCGTATCGGTTCTCCACGCGACGCCAAGCTCCATGACGGGCGGCCTGGACCCCTGCTAGTTATGCAGTAAATTCTCATTAAACCACTCCATTATATTATATTTAATTTGATCTGGAACTGATATCCTCTCTCTCCTCTTCCTTCTTTCTCCTCTCCGTCCCTTTCCAGCTGTTTCCGTTCTTTGCCCCGTACGGCGTGTAGTAAGCCTACCAGCGGCCCCAGTGGCGGCGGGAGACGCAGGAAGTGACGCCAGAAGTGGCCACTTTCGGGCGCTTGGGGACATACCGGTGCATGTCCCATCCGGTCTAAGCGTGAGGAAGGTCCTGGGTAGCTGAGTTAATGTTTTATTTCTTTCAAGTGGGTGTGGGTGCGGACGGCTTTTATGGGATAAGCGTTGTGCGTCTGGGGCCGCCGCGTGTGCGATGCCGATTAGGTTTGGTGCTGTGTATGATTATGTGTCCAATTTTGGAGATTAATGATGTGCTTTCTCCTCTTTCCCAGATCCTGCTGAAGGACATCGAGGCACACGGTCCAGTGTTGAAGAGCGTCCTGCGGCAGTACGAACGCATTGCCGCAGCCGCAGCCGCACCGCCACCACCACAGCCAGCAGCGGCAGACAGCGACCCTTCCACAGCCACCAAGGACCTTCCATCCACCTCTTCCTCCACCTCCACTTCCGCCTCCACCTCCAGAGCAACATCAGGACGCCGTAGCGGAAAGGACATCCCCAGGAAAGCTCGCTCCCTCGAGAAGCGCTGGCACCAGATCTACCTGCGCTCCCTCGAGTGGCACTACTACCTGGAGGGCGTCATCGCCAACTTTAAGGTAGGTGCCAGGGCGTGTGAGAGAGAGAGAGAGTGAGTGAGTGAGTGAGTGAGTGAGTGAGTGAGTGAGTGAGTGACTTATTCTGATAGTTTTAGAATTCGACACGGGAAAAATCCAGTCACGTCCCTTTACACAAGGCATGAAACGCCAACCAGTTCTTGTTGCAATCACACAAGAAAGTCCACCCCTACCCCCTTCCTTCAGAAGAATTAACATAACCTCAAGACTCGCGATAGCAATAAAAGCAACACATAACTGGCCGTGCTTGTTCCCGCTTCCACACGCGACCGGCACGTGGCGAGGGGTATCCCGCGGCCACTCGATCCGGTACCCACCCGCCCACAAACCTGCAGGAGCGACACCCTTCTCGCCCAGACGCCGCCCTCCCCAAGCGCTCTTTTATTCTTTGCATTCACGCTCCCGCTCCCGCTTTCTCACGCCCATTCACATCTTTCCTTCATTCATACGCGCTAGCCAGGGGGTCGTGGCCTTCATGCATAAACACACGCGAGGGGGAGGGATGTTGTTGTTTTCTTGCTGCGTGTGTTTGTTTTGTTTGTTGTGCCTCTGTCTTGTTTGCTGAGTCGTCGGGGGTTCCTTGATAAACAAAGGGGTGTGTCGAGCATTGGTAATTGGCGTTAGCGGGAGGAACAGGTTTGTTGTCTCCCATGTGTCGGCCGGGGTTTAAGCGCCATTGAGTCGGGGAAGCGAACGGTACTCGGCTTCGTAAGGGAGCATCGCCTTCATCGTCTTTATTTGGGAGACTTATGGAGATGTAGATACATATGTGCACGTGTGTGTGTGTGTGTGTGTGTGTGTGTGTGTGTGTGTGTGTGTATGTGTGTGTGTGTGTGTGTGTGTGTGTGTGTGTGTGTGTGTGTGTGTGTGTGTGTGTGTGTGTGTGTGTGTGTATACATATACACACAAATATATGTGTGTATATATATATATATATATATATATATATATATATATATATATATATATATATATATACTGTATATATACACACAAACGCTCACACACACTCACACATATACATACATGCAAACAAATATAGCCAATTCTCATAAGACCTTTGTAAGGTTTTAATAATGTTTATTCTCTGCCCACCCATTAAGAAGCGAAGGCCAGACCATCCTCATCAATTGGAAACCTGTGAAGGGCGAAAGACAAACGGTCTCTTTGTATCGCTCTTACGTTATATCCCGCACGTGCAAGGTGTTAGAAAATAATTGAACGAGTTAGTCAGGCTGTCTGGTAGTTTACGAGCTCTTGGCGACTCTTGAATCGACACCTTTTTGGGGATTGTTTGCTGTTGTTTTGAGAGAATCTTTACTTGAAGAACACTACCATGGTAACAGAATAAACCATTTTAGCACCGCCGGCCATGTTTTTACCGCCACCTCTTTTGTTGTTTTCTCTTTCGCTTTCCGAACTATTTTTTTTCTCTTTCTTTCCTCATTCAGTCTTAGTAACTGCGTCCTTGGAGAGAGAGAGAGAGAGAGAGAGAGAGAGAGAGAGAGAGAGAGAGAGAGAGAGAGAGAGAGAGAGAGAGAGAGAGAGAGAGAGAGGGAAGGAGAGGGGGGGGGGGGGGGGAGGGGGAGGAGAGAGAGAGGGAGAGAGAAACAGACAGACAGACAGACAGACAGAGACACAGACACATACACAGACATACAGAGAGAGAGAGAGAGAGAGAGAGCGACGGGGAGATAGAGGGGAGGGGGAAGGGCATATACGTGTCTCGCGAGGTGAATGTAAACTTGTTTGAGATGAGAATGGCATTTTGGTTGTGAGTGTAGGTGACTCATGACGGAGTTTCCCTTTTCGTACGACGGACAGTGGAATGGAGTGTATGATCAGAAAGAAAAAAAGAAAAAAGGTGGAAGAGAGAAGTGAAAAGTATAAATGTTTGAATAAACGGATGATAATGCGTGTATTGTTGACGTGATTGAATCTGCTTTTGGTGGTGACATGAATATGAATGCGATAGATAACATTGAGAGTGTTACGAGAGTCCTTGGTGGCTCGACAACAATTGATTATGCATTAGCGATACGACCACTTATAGAAACTTCACAAGTCACCTCATTATTTAGTTCGTTAACAAGCACTTCGGAAAAAAAGCTAGATAAGCCAATTAACGTAACAAAGAGAGATCCCTGTTATTTTTTTAGGCCTATGGATGTAGAATCTATCATCATTAGAGCCGATTTGGGCGAATTAAACCGTGTTCTTTCTCAGTCGGCGCTGAAGCCATTGTGCGGGACTCCAAATGACGCGGGGATAATGGCTCCATCCGTCACAGAGCCGCGTTTGGCATCGGGTCCATTCACGTGGCTGGTGAAAATCCTTTTAATTGACTCCAGCGTAAAACAGGATGATTATCGGCGTAGGGGAAGGGAGGGAGGGGGAAGGAGGGGGATGGGGGGGAGGGGGTGGGTGGAGTTAGGTTTAGTCTTGGGATGTGTGTCATACCGAATGTCGGCACGGATCTTTGTTTTCACTTTCTTTGGTCTCTGTCTCTCTCTCTCTCTCTCTCTCTCTCTCTCTCTCTCTCTCTCTCTCTCTCTGCTCTCTCTCTCTCTCTCTCTCTCTCTCTCTCTCTCTCTCTCTCTCTCTCTCTCTCTCTCTCTTCTCTCTCTCTCTCTCTCTCTCTCTCTCTCTCTCTCTCTCTCTCTCTCTCTCTCTCTCTCTCTCTCTCTGTATATATATATATATATATATATATATATATATATATATATATATATATATATATATATATATATGTATGCATGTATGTATGTATGTATGTATTTATATATACAAATGTATATGTATTTATACATATATATGTGTATATATATGTTTGTGTGTCTGTCTCGTATCTATTTATCAATATTTCTTTTTCTTCATCCCTTTCTCTGTTCGCGGTAGGCCTGCAGAACGTGTACCCTCGTATGCATATCGTCGGAAGCCTGATTAGTGTCTGCCACGTCACTCCTGTTGATGTTGACCTCTGGCGTTGGTCGTGCCCTTGCTGAGATTGCGTTTCCCGCTGCAAAACTCTTCGAGACTTTTCCGGACTCGCGCAAACGCAAAAATAGCATTGGATTCCTGTGGGTCATCCGGCCAGCAGAGGTCCGCTGGTCCTCGTTTCGGTCTCTTTGTGTGAGATGGCGTTTTCGTGTCGAGTTTGTGTCGTGGGTTCCCGTCGCCATTCGATAGACGATTAGATACTGTTGTCGTTGATAGCGTCTGGATCAGCCAGTCTTCGTGAGGATCGCTCTTTTTCTCTTTTTTCCCGGCGTTCCTCATCCTCCTATTTTTTCTCCTTTTCTTCGTTTCTCTTGTATTTACTTTATGGTTGTCTTAAGCTTTTGATTTCCACTTACTTGAGTCGTCCGTGTCCTTGCTGAGACGGTCGTCAAGTACCTTTAATTAGCCCTGAAGGCAGCTGGAGCGGTTCTTGAGTGCCTGTCATTAGCATTAGATGTACTTGTGATATTGTGATAACCATGAGTGCCATCCATGACATCCGACGTATGGTTCAGCTGGCACTCGAACTCCTCCTTATCACGGGGAGATAAAAGAGCTCTTGGTACAGAAGGAGCCTCTTTGATGAAGGTGTTTGGCGTTGGCGTTGTGTACGTGGCTTGCGTGTAATTAAAGCGTGCAATGGCCGGGAATGCTGGCGACTGGGTTTAGTACGCTGTCCGTATGGCTCTTGATCGGCAACCCGTTGGTAGGTGGCGGATTTTAGAAGATGGATGGGGTTTATGATGGCGGGGTGCTAGTGGCGGGTGAAATAGGCGGTGGATGAGACGGGCTATTTTGTAATTCTTGGGTGGATTAGGTGGGCGATGGTGTAATGTTTGAAGTGGATGAAGTAGGTGATGTAATTCTTGAGGTGGGTGAGACGGGTGACGGGCTGGTCATACCACACATTTCTCGCCACGTGGCCGTGAGGAGGTCAGGCAGAGGCTAGCCGAGCGTCACGTTACTCTTGGGTGTGACCCCAGTTTCTCCTGTCCCTTTCCCTCTCCCTCTTCGTCCTGTTCCCAAATTTAGTCCGTCTATTTCATGCCCTGCCTTTATTCTTTATCTGTTGATTTCATCTTTGTATTCATCAGTACTAATCGGAGATGTAGAATATTAGGTTAAATGCGAGAAGGCTTCGAGATCTCCAGAGGAAAGGGATTCAGGGAGGATCTAGCCTCCAAGGGCTTCTGTATGGGTCTTATAGAGCTTCTGTGTATTCCTGGTCGGACGCCGGGGGAGCAGTGACCCCAGGGGGGACTAGGGGGACTTGGGGGACTTGATCTCTTGACTGGTGAATTCGACACCTCTCGCGATCATATTGTACCCGCCCATGCTAAACTTGGAGAGCGAAATTGCTTTTGTTTTTCGTCTTCGATTTTATCTGCGTTTGCCCGATCTCAGCTTTTCACGAGAAATATTTTTGCCCCCTCGGTATTCCAGGGAACTCGGTTTCTCCCCACGCCAGACCGGCGCCGCGGAACTCCCGTGGTCGAAGAACTTTCGGTGATTAGTCATGGGCAGCGTAGAGAGCTATAAACTTCCTGGTATTTTCATGCCCGAGTGGCGTACAGGTGGGTACAAAGGATGCCTTTTGCGTAATGCGTTTGTACCCTGCCTCAACGTTTAAGAGCTTTCATGTGTTCGCATGACCCCTTGGAGGTTTGCGCTTGTTGAAAGGTCAGCTGAAGGTAGACAGACGTTCAGGTATTTCTTTTCTGTTTATATAAGCGGGAAACTTTCTCATTTCGAGCTTTTGTGCTGTCAGGGAAAAATACGAAAAGACAAAAAGAAGTGTTGGTCATGAGAGGCTCGAGAAAGGATGTAGGACACCGTGGGACGTTAGTTAACACCGCATACTTTTTCGCTGACTTTTTTCTGCTTTGCGCTGGACACGTGACTCCTTGGTGGACACTCCTGCCCACACCGGATACGGCGACGGACCCATCAGGACGATAGCGTAAAGTGATATCTGATATCCTTCCCCATCCCTCTCTTTCCCTCCCCCTCCCTCCCTCCCTCCCTCCCCGCCTCCTTCCTTCCCGTCCTCCCTCCTGTACCTCACCCCTTCCTTCCTTCCCCCCAGCCGTGAGGAGCGACCTTCCCACGACCTCCTCTCCTCTTTCTCTCTTGGCTTTTTTTCCTCCAACATTTCGTTATTCTGCTTCTTTGTTTGATGTCACTTTCGTTTCCTAATTTTGTTTTCCTTTAACGCTTTGATTTTTAAAAATCTTTTTTCTCTCTTTCTTTCTCTTGTTTCCTCCTTTTGTTCTCCCTCTCCTGCTCTCTCGCCCCTTGCTTTACAACTTCCTCTCCATTAAGTTCCAGGGTAAGGCACTGGTCTTCCCCCTTCCTTCCTTCCTTCCACTCCTTTCGCAATATTGTTGTTGTTAACTTTCTCTATTGCCCGCTTTATTCTCACTTTCATCTCGCCTCACTCTCCATTGCAGCCCACTTCCAGATTTTTTTAAGAATCCCTTTCTTTAATTTTATTCATATGAAATTGAAGTAAATATATATTAGAAAGAGTAAAATCTTCCATAGCTATTTGCATCAGTTTAAAACTATTCCAAGAAACAGTTATACATAAAGAATTGCCCAGCATACGTTCAGCATCAGTTGATTACCAAGAGTGATCTAATGTTCTTTTATTAATTTCTTTACTCTGTCATCTGCTGGTTTTAAATAATCACTTGGAGCAAATGAGACTACGGTCATCATCCATCAGTCACCAATTAGCCCTCAGACCTCAGTCCTCTGTCTTTAGATGAGAGTCCCCAGTCCTCAGAACTTACTTCCTTACTTACAGATCTTACAGTCCTTACTTCACAATCCTCAGCTCACAGTTCCCAGTCCTTAGTTTAGTCCCCAGTTCTTAGTTCCCAGTCCTCAGTCCGCAGTACCCAATCCCCAGTCTTTAGTTCACAGTCCCCTGTCCTCAGTCCTCAGTTGACAGTTCTCAGTCAGCCGCCGCGTTTGACGTCTTTCCCTGCTGCGTCTCGGCCGTGCGGGTGACGTGCCACGTGACGGAAAAGGGAATGATGGGTTTGTGTCTTTGTTGGTCTTGCTTGAGTTGCATGGGATTTGGAGTGGGCTTTTCGGGGTGGTTGTGCTTTCTTCTTCGTCTCTTCCTCCTCCTTCTTCTTCTACTGCTTTTTCTGCTCTTCCTCCTCATTATTATTATTTGTTGTAGTAGTAATATTCTCCTCCTTCTCCTTCTTCTTCTATTCTTTGTGTGAACATGTTATAGATAGCAGATGCTTGGGACTATATAGAGAGATGGATTGATTTGATTAATGAAGTTTTGTATTTGTTTGGTTGTCTTTGCGTTTTATGTTGTTGTTTTTCACTTATTCGCAAGAAGACAGGTGACAGGGCAAAGGTATTCTCAGTGAGATGATTGCGACAGCGGGCGATTTTCCGCATGCAGTTCTCTCTCCTATTCTCCATCTCCGCAGGCAATTCATGCAATTGCAATCGAATGACCTCGTGCGGTTTTATGGCATCTCTGCAACATCGATTATGAATTGCTGCGGTTCTTGTTTCCCCGAACGATGTCGGAGGTTACAAAACGTTCACGGGTCAGTAAGTAATTCCATCTCGTTTCCGCGTCACGCCGTAATGAAACGTTCGTGCGTAAGCGAAAACCTCCCTTTTTGCTACGGACTATTTCTCGTATAATTAATGTCGCGATAATGAGCCTTCTGGGGAGAGTCTCGTGCGTGACGAGTTTTTGCGAGAGGGAGCGAGATGGTTGAGTAGCCGTGGGTATAGTTAGGTGTAGATGACCAGGGCGATTTGGCATTTAAGGTCGTTTTTCGTTTCGCCTTCGCACTTTCACCTCTGTTTCATTGCGATGTTGCAACCGTCGAGAACGGCAGTCTTGTATTCTGACGTAATTGAAGAATTTATTTTTATTTTTTATTTCCATTTCGACTTCCTTTCACGTTCTTTTCTTCGGTCTCTCACGTCTTCTTCCATTGTTTTTTCGCTTATGTTTTTTATCGATTATTCTTCCACGATTTCCTCTTCAGTTTGTCACGTCTTCTTGCTTTGTCTGTCGTTCTTTTTTTTTCTCTCTGTATTCACTTCTTAAGCGCTTCGTGATAATTCTTTGTCTCTTTCTTTCACTCATTTTCTTTTGTTTACCTTTTCCTTTTTCTTTTGTATCATCATCATCATCATCATCACGCCCGTTTTATTATCATTAATCACTCCATGTTTGCTTCTACATCCGCTCTACCCCCCACCCCCTCCCCCCTACAGGATAACCACAGAAATAACCCGTGAGAAAAACTTTGCCTTTTCTTTCTTTAGCGTGGAGGTTATGAGAAGGAAATGAAATGTATGGGGCTTTGTCTCTCTCTCTCTCTCTCTCTCTCTCTCTCTCTCTCTCTCTCTCTCTCTCTCTCTCTCTCTCTCTCTCTCTCTCTTTCTCTCTCTCTCTCTCCTTTTCGCATTAACCTCTTCCTTTTCTTCCTTATCGTGGGACCACGGAAGAAACAGAAGACAGGGAATAAGGAGGAGGAAGGGAAAGGAGAGGGAAGAGAGTGAGTATTACTGATTGTGGGATATTTGCCGGAGCACGGTGATTGTTATTAAGCCTCACTGTACATCCGTGGCTAATGGGAAAGTGCTTCATGGACGATTGTGCCGTTGCTAAGTATGATGTCGAAATGTGAGGGGGTTGTGCTGTGATAACGTTTTTTTTTGTTTTGTTTATTTATTTATTTATTTATTTCGTTATTTGTTTCATCAAGGTGTGATTGGTGCGGATTTGTACAGTGGAAATGCCTAACGAACTGCTGTTAGTTGATGGAGTGGTAATATGAGGGATATTTGAGGAGGTCAGGAAATCGCATGTTTGGAGGCCGTTCTTGGACAAATCCTCGTGACGAATCTTCTGGTAGGACATCGCCGGGAATGGTTCAATCTCAGGCCTTCACGAGACAGTGTGGTGGGTGACTGAAGACCGTTTGTGGGACGGTGGATGAGGGGAAGGTGTGGGGGTGGGGACCGGAGAGGGGTGGGTGGGGGGTCGGGGGTTCTTCTGCTTCTGTTGTTTGTGGATTATTTCTTGGGTTGAGGTTGTTATGCTATTGCTTGACGTTTTTTTTTTTTCTTTCGCTGGTTATTCTCGTTTTACTTGGAGGAAAGTTTCTTGTATTCGAGGATTCGGTTGCGGTGGGGTTTGGTCGCGTAACGGGCTGTCGCGTGACTGTAACGGCCGTGTTTATGCGCATCTCTGTCCTTAATTTAGGAAAAAGTAGGGCAAAGGCAAGGGCGCTTTCACTTCGCACCTCATTCGTTTTAAAAGCCTGCTCGTAATAGCTCTCGTGCTTCCGTTCTCAACTCGTCCCTGTCTTTACTTCCAGCCACCCTTATCCTCCTTTTCCCATCCCCACTTTTCTTTCCCCTCCCCCTCCCCCTCTCTCCTTCCCTCCCCCTCCCCCTCTCTCCTTCCCTCCCCCTCCCCCTCTCCTTCCTCCCCCTCCCCTCTCTCCTTCCCACCCCCTTCCCCTTC
>NC_091574.1:34086875-34119375 GCF_042767895.1 Penaeus vannamei | reverse complement strand
GAACCTCTAAAGAAAAGGCTGGGAAAAGTGAGAGGCGTCATTAGCAAAGCGTGGGAGTGTGGGGGAGGAGGATTTGTTCTCACCGGAATGGCAGCGCCTTTGCTGTTGTGAGACCCGCCGTCTCTTTACTAAGGAAGGACTCGACATTCGCTTTTCTTTTGTTAGTGTTTGCTAATTCGCCGGTTTGCCAAATGATTCGCTAATTGTCTAATTCGTCTTCGCTTTGGGAGGGAACACATTCTAGTAGGCAATGCTGTTGCGAAATGACCGGGAACAAGAGAGGGGGTGCCTTTAGTACATGTATAAGTGTTCGTGCGTGCGTAGTTAGGATTTTGAAAGGATCGGGAGAGAAGGGGAATTAGAAAAGCTGGAGGTAGAAAAGAAGTAAAAGAAAACTTTAAATCGCACAACACAGGAATATAACACTCTGACAGCAGTCAGTCATCTTTACAAGGAAGTGACGACTCGAGAGGCAGGTTGACAACCTGTCGAGGACGTGACACTGAAGGGACTCCTTGATTGTCATCAGGACACCTGCAGACGAGGGGGCGAGGGAATGCTTTTGTTCCAGTGGACAAACGACAGGTCCTATAATTGTCGCTGAAAGGAGCCCAGTGTCTTGGCCTCAAAGGAGAAAGCGAACGCATTGTATTGTATCGGCACTTGATGTCGCGCGCAGCTGTGCTTTGTATCATTATGTTTCTTTTTCTAGTGTGCTTGGGTCCTTTGCGTCCACATAATTGTTTGAGAGAGAAAGAGAAGCAAAAGGCAGAGAGAAAAGGGGAGAGGCAAAGGGAGAGAACGAAACTGGTTAAGTAAAAGGGATAAGTAAAAAAGAAGCTGAAAGGAAGTAAAGGCATTGAATTTAAAGCATTGTAGTAATAACGATACAGCGCTGCTGAGATTTGTGTGTTCCATTAAAGCACATTCCTAGTGTTTTACAGTTTCTTTGCCCATTCCGGAAAGTGATTTCGTAGCGTAATGGGAATATGTGTGGCTGAGTCGACAGAACGGAGGAAGGGTTGTAAGAAAAAACGAAAGAAATATGAGAATGGAAAAGAGGAGGGAGGGAGGGAGGGGTATGATGTAATCCTTATACCAACGGAGATTTATTTCTACACATATGAGAACTCCAAGCCTTCTGTGAATTAGTTATCCCCATATCCCAGCGTTCGTTTAGGTGTGTCTGTTTGTGTGTTCGCTACTTTTCCCGGTCCTTATCACACCGTCACCTTCACTGATGACAGTTTTAATCTTAAATGATATGCGCCCCTTGCTCCATTTGTAATAATATGTGATAACATGGCCCTACACCCCCCGCCCCCCTCTTTAGCCCTCGCCGAAGGGTATGTGGAAAGGGTGAGCCTTTTGTATCACAGCTCATGATAAGGCACATAGGCTATAGGGTCGAAATCCTTTAATATCCGGTGCTACTGATAGGTTTTAGGGAGATGGATAGCGAGACATTATCGCTGACTGTATTTCGCTTTTAATTAAGTTGGGTTTTTTTTCGCTCCCGCCGCCGGACATGGGTGAGGGAGGACTGTCAAGCCGATACGGAATAATGACAGTGTCCACGCCATAGCCTTGAATCGCGTTCGTGGGTCAAGCTGTTTTGAAATCGGATCGCGGGATCAAATGGTCACGGGCCTCGGGACGGATTCAGCGAGGACTTGCTGGTTGTTTGTTTTTGCCTGCGCGGGGGGAGGGGGAGGGGGAGGGAGGGAGTGTGGATTGTGTTGGGTTTGTAGTGCAGTGTGGTCTGCGTGTTGTGTGTGTGTGTGTGGAGAGAGAGGGGTTGGGTTGGATGTGTGTGTGTGTGTATGTGTGTGTGTGGAGAGAGAGAGAGGTTGGGTTGTGTGTGTGTGTGTGTGTGTGTGTGTGTGTGTGTGTGTGTGTGTGTGTGTGTGTGTGTGTGTGTGTGTGTGTGTGTGTGTGTGTCTGTGTGTGTGTGTGTGAATGTCTAAATATACGTGTACGTGTATGAGTGAGTGGGCATGAGAGTACAGAGAGAGAAAGAGAGGATGAGAGAGTGAGCGACTGTTTGTGAGAACCCACCCGCTCCTTTTCCCCCACCCCCCTCCTCCCCTCCTCTCCTCCTCATGCCTCTGTTGAGTGATGCTGCAGCCCCTTATGACTCATGCTTTATCAGCGCCCTCTCTTGAGCCTCGTCTGAGCTGACCGCCGTGCCTGTCTGTCTGTCTGCTTCTCTCTGCCTCCCACTCGTCCATGCACTCTTAGTTTCTCGAGCACGTGTAGGAGGCGGATTCATTCAAACTGTGAATAACTTGTTTACCTTCTACAATAAACAGAACATATGTATTATATATTCATTTGAGGCAAAATATAAGAGAGAGAGAGAAAGAGAAGAGACGGGGTAAAGATAAAGAAAAAGACAGAAAGAAATAGAAGGAAAGAGAAAGAATAAAAGAAAGAGCAAGAGAGAGAAAGAAAAGAAAGAATGAGAGAGAGAGAGAGAGAGAGAGAGAGAGAGAGAGAGAGAGAGAGAGAGAGAGAGAGAGAATATGAAGAACGAAGGTTAAGGGAGTCATATTAATAGTTCTCGCTGCCTCGGGTGCTGGCTGGGCAGGCCGGAGGGAACGTTACTGCCTCAACCCGTCTCCGTAACGGTTACTCCTTCACTTTTTTAAATCTTTACAATCATTCATTGTTCATTGCGCGTGTTTTTTTTTTTCTTTTTTCTTCTACGACATTAATCTGATTTTACGATATTTCTAAAACGTGTCACTTCGCTTTCAAATATGATTACGTAACTCGTCGCCCGGGTGGGGGGGGGGGAGGATGACGTAAGCAAAGGGAAGGAGCGTTTGAAATGAGTTTGAAAATTCGAACCGCGGGGAGAGCCGACAGCAGGATGTGTTGTGATTATGTCCACGTGGGTTTAAATTGGGATTTGTGGTGTTTGGGGGGCTCTTGGGTTATTGCGGTTGGGTACGTCAAGAGAGGATTATAAAAACAGGAAGGGGGAGGAGAGAGAGAGAGAGAGAGAGAGAGAGAGAGAGAGAGAGAGAGAGAGAGAGAGAGAGAGAGAGAGAGAGAGAGAGAGAGAAGAGAGAGAGAGAGAGAGAGAGACTGGCAAAGGTAGAGATAGAGAAGGCGGAACAAAGAGTGTAAGACAGACGGAGGTACTAATACACCAAATTAGAAGCTGTCTGGCTCGTCATGAAGCGAAATAGTATTAACAAGTCTGCTGAAGTGTTAATGCAATTGCTTCAAGGAGCACGTGAGGGGTGTGTTTTGGGGGGAGGGAGGGAGGGGGGCGTGAAGGGGGGGGGGAGTGTATGGAGGTACAGTAGGTCAAAGATCGTGTCGCTGAGGTCGCCCTATTCCATTGTCGCGTAACTGAAGAATAGATTAGGTAAGCGTCGAGAAAATGCTCTGCCATAACTAGCTCGCATTACTGCACTTAGTGGGATTTCGTCCACAGGGGGGGGGAGACTGGGGACCTTGGATGAGTTTATTTGTTTTTGTTTTGTGAATTCCATGCGAGTGTTGCTTGCGATTCCGGATTTGAAATCGCAGCAGCCATCTCAACACGTCTGGACAAGGCGGGATTGTTTGAGTATTTAAGTTTTATTGCACGAGTATGTCGGTCGATGGCAGATAAGGAGGGAGAGGGGGAGGAGAAAGAGAAGGTAAAGGAAGGTGGGGAAAAGGAGATAGGAAAGCGGGAAAGGGGGAGGGGGTAGAAGAAGGGGGTGGGGGAGGAAGGGCAGAGCATCTTGGGGTCTCGTGTGCTCAAGATCCTCGTTTTCTGTGAGTTGTTGAAAGGGTTCTTTCTGCTCTTTGTTTGGGCAAATTCGTAAATACAAGTTCTCCTCTGGCGGCGTCCATTGCTGTCGTCCTGTGTGAGATTATAAAGAAGGTTCTTTGCCTCCCTAATTGCTCATTTGCCTCCTAGCAATTACGAAAGACTTTCTAGTGGGTTTGTTTGTTGGTGTGTATGGCTGAGAATGAGTATGAGTTGGATTTTTGTTGTTGAAATTGCTCTTTAGAGATGTTTGGTGTAGCAATGCTCATTTAAACACATTTTCCTGTTGAAATTGCTCTTTAGAGATGTTTGGTGTAGCAATGCTCATTTTAAACACATTTTCCTCTCGGCTAATCCGCATTTTTTTCTTTCCTCAGGTAAGCGTGTGATTCATTCCCTTGTAAACTTCATCTGGTGCACGTAAGTAAACCGTGTTGACCTTTTAATCGTCGGTTTTGGCAGAAGATCAGTTTACGAGCACACAAAAACAACAACTTGGGGTGTACCCAGAGGGAGCGTTTGTGTAAATCAAGAGAAATACATTGCGCGGTAAGAGCAAGTTTAGTGAAATCAACAGTTCAGAGAAACAAAGCTTTTTACATCGGATGTAGGTAATGAAGGAATCACAAAGGCTTTTGGATTTGGACAGCACGTTCGGTTAACTCTCTCTTTTACGCGGGGTAATTGTGGGAAAACAGGGGCAGGTGACAGAACTTGGTAATGTAGTCACGTGGAAGTGGTTTTAGGAGAAAGAGGATACATACAATATGGCTGACGATAGAAAAAAAAGAGGTAGCTGTCTAGACATAAAAAAAATACATCTTCATTCAAATGTCTTATTCTCTTTGCTTTTGATTTCACTGATTGCGTGATGCTTTCTTAATTATCTAAAGTGATTATAGTGGCAGTTCCAAGGGTTTTTTTTCGAGGGAGGAGCCGGGGTGAGACAGATCACCAAAGGGGGTTGCGTCAGGCAGGCAGTGGAGTGGTCGTCTGAGGTCTTGTTGATACACAGATGGACTCTTGTAACGCCCACTTTTTTTTTTTTTTTTTTTTTTTTTTTTTTTTATACACGTCTCTTCTCTTTCGTTCTTCCTCCTTCCTTTATTCTGATTTTTCCTCTTCGTTAATGTTGTTGCTTGGTTCGAGTTCTCCTTTTTGATGGCATAGCTAGGGATACGTGTGTGTTTGGAAAAAGCTCTTTGGATTAAGGAGCGCTGTGAGGTAGCTTGAACTGGCTAATCGCGGATTAGCACAGTTCTACCTCGAGAAAGTTGTCATCGCGTCTCCATCTACTTTCCTCTTATCGCGGGCGTCATGGCCGTTAACGAGCGGTAATGAGGCAGGTGTCTCTTGAAGGGGTGGGAGTGGGGGTTGGGGTGGGGATGCGGGCGCGTTACCGTGTCCGTTCCCTTTGACCACTTAAAGTACCTCCCCTTCCCCTCCTCTTCCCTCATTCCCCCCGCCCTCTTCCTCTCCCCCTCCCCTTCCCTCTCCTGGCCCTCCCTCTCCCCTTCCCTCTCCTCGCCCTCCCTCTTCCTCTTCCACTCCCCGTGGACCCCTGCTCCCCCCTCCTCCAGTCCCCTTCCCCTCGTTCGCCCCGGGGTACTGTTGCTAATTCGTCTACTTCCTTCTTTCGTTTTTTTCCGTGGCTCCTCCAACGCCCGCTGACGAATCGTGAGGACCCGCGTGACCCTGTTGGAGCAACTTTCTAGCAACGTTTACAATAGAGGGAGATGGAAAGAGGGAGAGAGACGAGAAAAAAAAAGCCCACCACTTGTTTTTACCCCTCGTCACCCTGCCCATGCCACCTCCTCCCTCCCTCCTTCCCCCGCCTTATTCTCTCCACCTACACACACTCCCTCCCCCTCCCCCTCCCCCACCAACGCTTTCAGACTCGGCCACAGGAAGTCGGCACCCCGGGCGATGTGTGACCTGCGGAGAGGTGTTGCCGCTGATTTCCGAGGGGGCGAAGCGGTGTGCGGAGGAGGCAGGTTGTGATATTGCAGCTGGTTTGCCTTTTGGAACGACGGTCTTTTCGGACTTCAGACGCAAGGGGTATTTTGGGGGCGTTGTTTGAAGCCCTGGAGTCTGTCGGTGGTAGAGATTATCCGGCGGAACGGGAAGATAAGGTGGCTGACTTGGAGATTTTAGTTTCCCGGGGCGTTTGGGGACCCGGAATTAGCACCGGAGGCCCATCCGTTCCTTCCTTCCTTCCTTACCCTTCTTCCCCTTATACTTCCCCGCCTCTCACGCCCCTCCGCCCACCTGCCCGGCCAACCAGACGACCTTGGTCAGGGGGATGAGGCAACGCTAAGTTTCCCCGTTGATGTCTCAGGGTGCCGCTTATATTACAAGCCCACACCTCCCATTTTCTCCCCCATCTCTCCTCCTCTTGCTTCTTATTACCATTGCTATTAATATTATTATCATTACAATTAACTTTATTAATGCCCCCTCCTCCAAAGCCTTATTAATGCCCCCTCCTCCTACCCCCATCCTCATCCCCCTCCCCTCCCGCTTATGCCCCACCCCCTTCCTTGCAGCCAGCCAGCCATGACCGCTGGACCGAGCGAGCAAATATCCTCTGTGCTCTTATTCTCCCAGTCTTTCTCATCATATCTCCTCTCTGCATTCACACAGACTATGGATATGTGGTATATGTGCTATCGGATTTACAAATCTCGTCTCTTCTTGAACGACGAGATGGAAAGGTCAAATATCAGCTTCTTCCTCGACCGTCTGTTGCTGCTTTTTGCTTCTCTGTTGCGTGTTTGGTGTCCTGTTGTTGTGTTTCGTTGCATTTCATCCATCATTTATCGCCGTGTGCTTTCAAACCCTCCTCTTACATCTCTTCTTGGTGATGGTGGACGTCGCAACAGAGGAGAGTAATGTTCAATCCCCGCCCGTGTTTTGCGTGGGCGTGTGTCAGCCGAGGCGCCGCAGCTTCGCCGGGACGAGTTTTTCCCCCTCCCTGCTGGTCGTGGCGGCGAGCAGGACGTGGCGGCTCCGTCCTGGGGGTGGAGGGGAAAGAGAGAGAGAAAGAGGGAGGGAGGGAGAACGGGAGGGGAGAGAGAAAGGGGAATGAAAGATCGAGGGGAAGGGAGGGAGAGTAATGTTTGGGATAAGGAAGTATATTTAGAGTGGGCGACGCGGAAACGCATATGGAGGGAAGCGCAAGAACAAGAGGAGATGGATAGAAACAAGGTGAATGACTAGTAAGAGTAGGAAGAGGAAGAAGGAAGGATGGAGAAGGCTAACAAGAGGAAAAAGAAGTGGAGGAAGAAGGTTAGAGAGGAGGCCAGTCAAAGCCTTTGGTAATCTGTAAATAATGATAAGGCAAGAATAGCTGATCCCCGAACGCAAATTGCACGCCGGCGACCCATCGCATTCCATCGTACGGCATGCAACTCCACCGCGATCTCCCGGGACCTTGATTGTCAACTCCGCCGCGTCGACGGCAGCCAAGCGTCGGCAATTGGCATGTAAAGGAGCGTTTGTTATGCTCGCAGGTGCGGGGCCTCTCACTACCTGCTCGGCCTGGCTAAGTGAACGCCGATACGGCCGCCCGTTGGGCTGAACGGCGCAGAAAGGTCGTGGAGTCGATAGCGTGCGGAAGCGCAGACGCTCAAGCAAGTGCATTTCAAGTCGTAAGTAATCAAACGGTTCACGACCCGACGCGGCGCCAGCGGAGGCTTGTGACTGAGAAGGGCCTGGTGTGCGGCGGGCGGTGGAGTGACTGGACGCGGAGGCAGATGAGCGAGTGCGGAACTGTCGTCACCGAGGAAAAACACTTGGATTTTGGCAACTGTATAGAGAGAAACGTGACTACGGATGGAACTGATTTTCGTTTGCCTAAGATATCCCTGGTGTTTATCTTCCAACAGTCGAAAATGTGATTAGAAGAAGGAAGCTTGTCCGCTTGGAGAGGAAAAGATCCATACACGAAACGATAGACGCGCCGTTCTTTATGTCGATGGCAGGCGCGGGCACCAATCCGTCATGTCACGCGTCATTTTACCCCGTGCCTAATTGACCGTCGTGATTAGGAAGGGCCACGAGTGCCGTCGGGGGCGGGGAGGAGAGAGAGCGGGACACTGCGTCCAATCTGTGGTGATGACAAGGCCGGCGTGCTTGTAATGACGGTGTGTGATGAACGGCGAGATTGCGGATAAGGAGGGAATGCTGTGAATGTGGCGGCGGCGTGTCGTGTGGGTACCTGTTGTTCAGGGATTGTCGGCGGGTCATGCCTCGTTTGTTAGGTGTGGATTTCGAAGAACTTCTTTTGTATTCTAACTATTTCTTTCATTCCTCCTCCTCCGCCTCCTCCTAGTACATTGCTCCTTTGAAACTGACAAGTATATCAAATGGTCTTAGAGATGAATTTTGGTTTCTTTATTTATGTACATTACTTAGTGTTTATAAGCTGATGTCATCTCTGTTCTAGTGGCAGCACGGTCTAGTGTGATGCCCATGTGTCACGCTGCCTATATCACTTACGCGCGCCAACTGTCGGTAAATTGAGTCAGTGTGCCACGAATACCCCGTCCCTCGCCCTTCCCGTGTGCCTTTGTGCCTGTCACCTCAGTGGTGTGTCTGCCCCGAGTGCCAGATTTAAGCCTCGGTGAGTGTGTCCCGCGCCCCGCTTTCCTGTACTTGCGCACTCGGATGGTGTTTCATTTTATTGAACTCTTGCGAAGAATATAGGTAAGAAACAGCCTTTGAAACTTGAGTGGCGATCCAAAAGATGTCGAGGTGTTTTTATGCAGGAAGACCGTCTGTTTAAATACCCTTCGAGGACAATTAGAGCGTTATTTAAGGACAAGTAAGATGAGACAGCGATTGTATTGACATTTAAAAGGAACAACTGATGCATAGGATTATTATAAGGTCAGTTGGCATTAGGATCCAGTACGGAACATTTCCGCGTATTATCTAGGGGCGCGTCTATATTGTCGAAGAATTGTGTTGTTGCACTTATAGATACTACTTATATTACTGAGTTCGCTGTGGCTGACAGGGTAGGGGTTGGCCTTACACCTGCCTTACACACGTCGTCTGTCATCACGAGGGGAAGGGGCGCGGAGTGTCTGGGAGTCCCGCGGAGCTATGGATGACTCAAGGGGAAGGAGGCCGCTGCGCCCTCTGTCATGGCACCATAGGCAGGGGGGGGGGGTTATGTGCGGACGCTTGTTTGGGTTTCGATGGGTTTCCTGCTTGTTTAAGGATAGTGTTACTCTCTCTCTCTCTCTCTCTCTCTCTCTCTCTCTCTCTCTCTCTCTCTCTCTCTCTCTCTCTCTCTCTCTCTCTCTCTCTCTCTCTCTCTCTCTCTCTCTTATTATCTCGCTGTTTCTTGCTTTAATGGACTCCAGATGCCCCTTCCGTGTCGGCGTGTCAGAGGGGAGTCGGAGTCACGACCCCTTGATCGCGGTGTCGTGTGACCTCGACCTGTTGTGTCTGTGTTGCAGGGCGTTTGTCCGCGTTGGCGTGTTTGTTTCCATGCTCACTTACACGAAACAGGTCATTCACCCTGCGTGGTCGTTTTCTTTGCTGAAAGGGGTCAAGCGGGAGGAGAAAATGGGATTGAGATGAGGTGAAGGACCGACGCGATGTCGACGCCCCAGAGCTGCTGCTTGGCCTGTGGCGGAGGCAGACGCGGGCGTGGGCTTGGAGGAGGAAGAGAACACAAGGTTGCTGGTGGCGCTGGCGGAGCTTTAACTCCACCAAGGTCAAGAGGGAGGGCGGGGTGGCTGCGCTTGGGTGTAGGATTAAGCAGCGAGAGGGGAAGGCTCGTTGTGTGGCGTCGGGTGGGGAGGGGAGGGCGAGGGGAGTGAGGGCGGGGTCAGTGGCAGGGGCATGGCAGGGACATGGGCTGGGGTGGCTCCCAGAAACTCCCTGCCTCCTCCAGGACATTATCACTATCATCATCTGTAAGTACTGCCTGTGCGGTCAGAAGGAGAGGGCGCCGAAGTGACGTAAGATGGTTTCATTGCAAAAAAAAATGAATGCAAAAAAGGTTGCAAAGCGAGGCAAAGAGTACTTCTTGCGCTCTCCTCCCCTCAGCGCTGCATCCCCCCCGGTGATGTCATCCATGGGTCGGGGTGTAGGGAAGGCAGGGTCACGTGGCCAGTAGCGTGTTGTCTTGACTCGCTGGTACTGCTGGCGTCGCGTGTTGCCAGGAGGTGCAGGTACTGGTCATGCAGTGCGTTAGGCGAGGAGTCCTAGCGTGAGAAATTGCTCATGGTGTGTTATTATGTCTCCCTCTGGACTGTCATTGGGTAACCTATTATTTACAATAACCGACAAGACTATGCCCTTAGATATTTTGCAATTACAAGATGTCATCATTTTGGTATACCAGGCAGTGAGGACTCAGTTGAAATATATTTTTTGTTTGTGTTTTTTGTTTGACATCTATAATATAGAAGCAAAATAAAGAGACGCCCAGAATGCACAGTTCCCTTTGCCGAAAGCTTTGTCTTGCGGTGTCAGCTGCATTAGTCGCCCGGCCTAACCGGCGCGGTGGAGGGCAAGAGTAGGGCAGAACGCTAGTGCAAGCGGCTGGTGTTGCTGAGATGGAAGCGCTAGTGATGAGTTGACCGATAACAGCTGGTGTGCCTCGTAATCTTTGGCTGGGGAGGAGGGGCTGGTCAGGGATGGGGCTGGCAGGGGTCAGAAGGTGCGGTGCCATGTAGGAAGTAGCGTGAGGCAGGCCGTGTGTGGCACTGAGTCACAGCGTGATATTAATGCGGGCTGGCCAAGGTCACTGACCCAATTGTATTGCCACTGCAGACAACCCTTTCGCTCCCCTCCTCCTCCCCCTTCCCTCTGCACCCTGACAGCCCTCTCCCCTCGCTTTATCCCCTCACCCCGCCTGTACCCTGACAGCCGCCCCCTCTGCCTCTCCTCCCCTCCCTTCCTTCCCCACCGACGCCAGGCGAGGTGGGCGCGGCTGCCTGTTTTACTTCCTTATCCTGCAAAAGCTGACTCAGGGGTCGCCGCTAAGTCACCTTTTACATCATAGTATTTCGAAGTTAGAATGTATGCGGCTTGTCCCTTTCTCTCTTCTTTATTCTCTGTCTCGTTTAATTAATTTCTCCACCGATCGGATCTCGTTTCGTTCTTACCCTTGGTCTTGTTGATTTTTCCCCTTGCGCGTGGGTGTCCATTGGCAGCGCGGAGGGTCAAGTGGCACCCGCGCCCAGCCAAGCGACGCTGGGCGAGTGGTGTGCCTGACGCCACGCCGGGTGACGTAGCCAGTAACAACCGTATTCAAGGTCAGAAAACATTGATCCGCGTGTATTTAGAGGGCAGAGGGCAGCCGCCGACACCAGGGTTATGCAAGTTTATGTTTTACTGGCAGATAAGCGTAACCAGTGCCAGAGGGGTCAGCTCTTGTGCGGGACAAGCCAGTTTTGAAGGTCGAGTGTCTTTGGTTCTCGATCACTTGTCATTGTTTGCAGGCAGTCATTGCTCAGGGACAGTTGTTATAGCTATTGCTTTTTATTATCACTGATAATAGTGCTTTTGTGATTGCTGCGCCAAGTAAGATAGTTTACCGCCTTTAGTTTCTACCTTTGTCATTTGGCCTTTTTTCAATAGTCTTTGTGTTCGATTTAGCTCTCTCGCTGTCAAGGATAATTTCTTGTTCCTTAATGTCGCCAGGTAACTTGTTTGTAATGGTGGGACATCAGCCAGGGTCAGCAGGTGCCCCGTGGCGCTGTGTACCGCTTGTCCAGTAAGTACTCTAAGGGTCGTGGGAGCGGGGGAGGGGGCAGAGCACGGGAAGGGGGCGGTGGTGCTACCTTTGGGAGGTGGGCGCTGGGGAGTGCATTGGTCCCCCAGGCATAACGCAGAGGGACGCGGATGCTGGGGGCTATATTTGCAACTGTGCACACACCCAGGCAGCACTCCCCCGCCCACCCCCTCCCTCCCTCCTATCTCTTCAAGTCTTTGTCCTCCCTCCCACCGAATCTCTCTCTCTCTCTCCCCCTCTCTCCTATCCCCCTCCTCCCCACCACCAACCAGCTGCGTCAACACCCACTCTCAAGGCGAGACGAAGCGCCGTAGTCGTTTTTGTGGGCGGCCATCTGCTTCGAGTGCGAGTATCGGAGCTTCACGTCACGGCCGGGGGCTTTAACACCTCGTACATCCGCGAACGCCTCGTCTGCACGGGGACACGCCTTGGACACGCCTTTTTCGGAGACCTGCGTTGGGCGTGGCGCTCGATTAAAGCCCCGATGGCACTGTGCTTCTCCCTCCTCCATTATGCATTTTCATTAGATAAAACAACCCCTCCCTCTTTTAGCTGTCCAAAAAAATGCATTTATTTTTGTGGATACACCATCTGTCTTACTTTTGAATGACTAAGTTTTTAATCGATGCCGTAAAAACACTGTTGATATGACGAGTGCAAGGGCCGTCATGCAACTTGCATTAGCTGGCGACGGTTGTATGACGCCACCATTTACATAAGCCATCTCCCCTTCGTGCATTCTCCTTGCACTGACCAGTAATGTGCTGGATACGCCGTGCCACTCGCTAGTAATTTACATGCTGCGAGCGTCGGACTCTGTAATGATGCATGCGGTTTGCATCAACCGCCCAGTACGCATGCATGTTGCTGTATCAGGATCCTGGCCGCTGAAAACAGTGTGTGTATTATACGCGAGTAGAGGGAGATCGGGTTGCCCCTCAAGAAGTAAAGAGACTTAACCGAGGTCTTAACACTTGGGTCATCATCGTCGGGGCGATGGCAGTAGCAGGATTAACAAGGTTAATGAAAGGCTGGGAGAGAGGTTGGTAACAGTCGTAACTCTTGTTGTCGCAACACACATGACAACTCCGAATACAACATTATTCGGTGTACCGGGTCTTGTCTTTTATTCCGACGGATAAAGAAATGGAAAGGAAAGTTGTTTTGTGTCATTGCCCGGCATCGTCCGAAGAGAGATTTCCTTTTTTTTAAAATGCCCTTTGACCCGGATTCCGCTGTCCATCAACGCGTTTATTCCACATACAACGAACCAAACAGCTTTCTGACGGGTTTTCCTCGCCTGAAGAATCGAGCTGAAGGCAGCGCCGCCGGGGATGCGGGAGAGATCAAGGAGGGCTTACCTGACGCAGCCTCTCCGCCGGGAAACCTCCGCGGCGCGAGATGGTCGACGCGATAGCCCGCCGTGGCCTCCTTTTCAGACTCGCCGACAAGCACCGGGAATCGGATGCTTATCGGAATTCATTGCTGAGGGATAATGCTGAGAAGAGTCGGCTTATCTACCCTTTGAGTTGGATTGGGTTGGGTTTTGTGTGTCCAAGGTGGATTTATTTTGTTGGTATTGCGAAAGTCGTGCGGATGGAAGAATGTTTCTTTCTTCTGTAAAGTTAGAAAACCAGCGAATATGCGATAAAAGAAAATGTCGAAAACGCGCCAAAAAAGTAATTTGTGCGAGCGTGATATGGCTGGAATCCACGCCTGACACGGGGAGCGCAGCGTCGACGGATTCAAGGGACGCTAAGGCTTATCCATAGGCCTACTCGTGTGCCCAGGACGTGGAAATTTGAAGAGAGGGTCTGGAAAATTTCCTGAGGGGGACGCAGGGAGGAAAGGGAGGGGCGAGGGAGGGAGGGAAGGAAGGAGAGCACGTACGTCTCTTTGCTTTCGTCGAGAGGGAGTGGATAATGTTGTAAGGGTGTGTGTGTGTGTGTGTGTGTGTGTGTGTGTGTGTGTGTGTGTGTGTGTGTGTGTGTGTGTGTGTGTGTGTGTGTGTGTGTGTGTGTGTGTGTGTGCGTGCGGAATGAAATCACACCAGCGCTTCTCTTCTCCTCCTTCCCTTCCTTCGTCCTCCTTTCCCCTCTCTCTCCATCCCTCCTCCTTTCCCCTCCCTCCCTTCTTCCCTCCTCCTTTCCCCTCCCTCCCTCCCTCCCTCCCTCGCCTGTGTTCAGTGTGTCTAAACAGGGAGGCGAGAGGACCGGAGCGTTGCAGGAAAGGTGGCCCTAAGTCGTTTATGGCGAGTCGCAACCCTTCCCTGCTGGCCCTCTGGAGCCGTGCCAAGGGAGAGGGCCAACCATAGCTTCCGAGTGCAAGGCAAAGTGGTGGGGAGGGGTGGGAGGGGGGAGGGGGAAGGGAGTTGGGGGGAGGGAAGAGAGAAAGAAATGGGAAAAAAGGGAGTGGAGGAAGAGGGAAGAGGTGGGGGAGGAGGGAGGAGGGAGGAGTGGGAGGGGTAATAGGGTGGGGGGGGGGGAGGGTGGAGTGTTTTAAGGGAATAATATTTACCTCACCGTGGCTCGACCTTCTTTGTGGCGTGGGGCGCCTTCTGGCGCGGCTGACACTGCAACGGGTCACGTGATTGCAGCTGTGACAAGTTTCAAAGATAGTGTGTAACGGATGAAGGTAAAAAGAACGCACTCACTGTCACTCTCTTTGTCTTTCTCATTCTCATTCTCACTCACACGCACACACACACGCACGCACGCACACACAAAGTCGTTGAGAATGTCTTTCTTCTACTTAAAGCAACTTGAGTCGCGCCCGCACTGTAATGATTGCATAAATGGATGTTTCTTTAGCACGTGGGTAGCGGCAGACGAGCGGATGTTAAGAGAAGACGAATAACGCAAATCGAAAGAAAGAGAAATAGAAAACGGAGGGAGAGAGAGAGGGAAGGAGGGGGAGGGAGAGAAGAGAAGAGAAGAGAAGAGAAGAGAAGAGAAGAGAAGAGAAGAGAGAGGGAAGGGAGTGGGGGGGGGCAGCTGAGGAGGAAAAAGTGCTAAAATTCGCCGCATTTGCTTGCGTCGGACAGCGGCGATGGAAGCAACGAACACGGAATACGTAACTCCGGAGGAATCGTGACGTCATACCAGCACTACGAAAACACAGGAAGTGATGCAACGGCAATTGCAAGGCGTAATGAAGTTTAAGTCGAGCAAGAGGGAACACGGAAACCTCTTTTACGTACCCTAGCAAAGTACCCACCTCCCCCCACCCCCCCACCCCCGGCAAAAAAAAGATAAATAAATAAAGAACAAGAACAAGGACAAAAAAACTAATCATCCCTACTAATTGAGTCTGGGAAAGGCCCGCATAAGGCAGCGGTCACGTGATATTCGATAATAAAGGCAATTATATGATTAACCAAGTCTAATAATCAAACGTTTGTGGGTCTGTGATAAGTCATTGTTAGCCATTTGGGGGAGGGGGGATGGGAGGGGGAGGAGGGAAAGACTGAGAGAAAGAGGAAGAGGATGAAGAGGAGGATGAAGAGGAGGATGAAGAGGAGGATGAAGAGGAGGATGAAGAGGAGGATGAAGAGGAAGGCGAAGAGGAAGAGGAAGAGGAGGAGGAGGAGGAGGAGGAGGAGGAGGAGGAGGAGGAGGAGGAGGAGGAGGAGGAGGAGGAGGAGGAGGAGGAGGAGGAGGAGGAGGAGGGGGAGGAGGAGGGGGGGAATAGAAGGAGAAATAGAAGAGTAACATAAGGAGATCGAGAAACAGGAAGAGGGAAATATGGAGGAGGTGGAGAAAAAGAGAGAGAGAGAGAGAGAGAGAGAGAGAGAGAGAGAGAGAGAGAGAGAGAGAGAGAGAGAGAGAGAGAGAGAGAGAGAGAGAGAGAGAGAGAGAGAGAGAGAGATTCGAATCTATCAATCCAAGGTGAGTAGAGGGGGAGCTTTAAGAGTATATATATATAGACGGCATGTGTACATACGGAGACACTGGCAGTGTGAACAACGTGTACGTATGCACACTCGTGTACGGCAGGGCTTGGCAGCAGATGCCCCGAACGCCACGTGGTGTGCGGACCGTGCCCGCTCACCTCGGCCTCGGAAGCATCGGCCGCCGTTGCCTTCCCGAGCCATTCTCCCGAGACGCCCGCCTCCCTGGCGATTTCTCGGACGTCAATCCTAAATCCATAAATCCTTACGCTTCTCATCCCTGCAAATCCTGGAGCATCGTTGGACTCGGTTCTTTGTCTCTTGCTCTAAATGAATTCCTCTAAGCACGCAGAATTGAATCACATGCGGGCTAGGTAAATGGAGTAATAATCAGGGCTTGTGCCAGTGTGGCAACTGCGCGCGCGTGTGTAATTCAACGCCCAAAGAGTTACCATTCCGGGGATATGATTCATCCTTGAGGGCGCCCAGATCACACTTGCTACTCCGGCGCCATCGCCACCATCACATTTCAAAGGGTGTTTTGCTTGCATTCAGTGCGAGGCGATGGTGGTGCCATCTCGCTCCGTCCTTTGTTGATCTTACGGATTCTGTATATCATGATTGGGTGGTGTTTTTTTACGTTTTCCTCAAGTAAGGAGATAGATATGGTACTCTTATGACTAGGTGTAGGTGATTAAAGAGTGTATTTTAGGCTCACAACCCCCGCAAGCAGCTGCAACCGGCGTGCTGGAGAACTCGATCGGGAGAGCATTTTGGCGCGAAGTTTTTCCCGCGCTTTTCCCTCTCTCGCTTTCCCTCTCGTCTGGGCCGCCGCGGCGTCGGGCTTTGTTGTTCCCCGATACCTTACGAGTGGCAGAGGGAGGGAGGGAGGGGGTGACAGAGGGAGAGGGAGGAAGGGAGGGAGGGAGGCGGTGGCAGAGGGAGAGGGAAGGAGGGAGGGAGGGGGTGGCAGAGGGAGAGGGAGGAAGGGAGGGAGGGGGTGACAGAGGGAGAGGGAAAGAGGGAGGGAGGGGGTGACTGAGGGAAGGAGGGAGAGAGGGAGGTAGGGAGGTAGGGAGGGGGAAGAGGAACAGACAGACAGATGGGAAAAAAGTGCCGCGTGTCTTTTTAGGTTTGCTATAGGCCATTTCCTTTTTTTCCGCCATTAGGGAGATAGACGATGCTGCCGCTGCTACTTAGCGGCTCGAGTGTTGGTGCATCAGCTTGGTGGGAGAATAAACAAGTGATTATGACAGTAGAAGAAAGGGTGGAAGAGAGGGAGAGAAGGTCTCCTCCCCCTTCGGCAGAGGAACTTACCCAAGCGTGTTTGTAAATATCGGAATGAATCTTTTTTCCCCCCTTCGATCTCTCTCTCTCTCTCTCTCTCTCTCTCTCTCTCTCTCTCTCTCTCTCTCTCTCTCTCTCTCTCTCTCTCTCTCTCTCTCTCTCTCTCTCTCTCTCTCTCACTCTCTCATACATGGTCTTATCTTTTTACTCTTTTTTGTGTTATACTTTATTATATATATTCGGTGTGTTTCTCAAACCCGCTCTCCCTACTTATCGTGTTCCCTCTTCTCCACTTTTATTTTCACTTCATCCCTGCTCATTTCCTCCTTTATGCTCAAGTTATCGCCCGGAGTGTTGACCTCGCCGAGTGGGTAAACACACCTGCTTTCGAAGGGAGGAGGAGGAAGGCGTGTAGAAGGGGCATTCCGTGCCGCGAGAACCACAATTACGGGACGTGTACACTCTCTCTCGTCTCTGTTCTTTCGTCTTGCTCATTTTCTCTTATCTTTATCTTTTGTTTTTTTTCCACGCCTGTTAATCTTCTTTGTTTTCTTTTCTTTTTCTCTTGCTCTTTTTGTTATTCTTTTTTTTTTATCTTTCTCGTTTTCTCTTCTTTCTTTTTTTATCTTTCTCGTTTTCTCTTCTTTCTTTTTTTATCTCTCTCATTCTCAACCTCATTAGCAACATCTAATTATTACGAAACAAACAAAACTTAGAAGGTGCGTGTCCTCGTGCGGCCGCAGTGTGGAAACAGATGCAGGGCAGTAGTGGTCGCGCCTGGCTGTGTAAGTGTCGTTCCGTGTGCAGACGTCGCGGAGGGGGTGGGTGGGGACGGGGTGAGAAGGGGAGAGGGGAGGGGCGGCTTGCGAGGCCTAAATGGAAATAAAAATAAAGGAAGAACAGATCCGCAACAATCGGCTGGCCCGCCCGGAATGCCGCGTTAGGATTTATCCGCGGTTCGAGGCTGCTGATGGTGCGTGGCGCTCACTCGGCGCTGGAGGAGGCGGGGAGGAACCGGGACAGAGGGACGAGGGGGGAAAAGTTGCCGATGGACGTCGCCGGAACAAACGGGCATCGACGCCATCTTCGAACGAGGGCGTTATAATTTCCTGCCGGCGGATTGGCGACGATGAGCGATCGGGGGAGAGAGAAGGAGAGGGGAAGAGGGGGAGGAGTGGACACGGAGGGAACACGGGTAATTGGAGCCCCTCCCCCCTCGCGGCCCTTGTCCGACGTCAACTTGACAGCTTGTTTGGCCAACTGATGCCCCTGTGCCGTCGCCGCTGGCAAGGGGGGCGGGGGTGAAGTTTGCCATCAAAGCGGGCGTTAGTGCGATATTGTCCACTTTCGGGTGAGGGATGGGGAGGTGGGCGTGGTGGGCTTGACAGAGGGTGGGTTGGGCCTGCGGGTGTGTTGTAATGGCCGCTTAAAGGGCAGTGCTAAATGGAGGGCAGCTGGATTAATCTGAATCACCTCGCTGCTCACGTGGGCTCGCATTATTTCGTTTGCATTAGTGTGGAGAAAGATTTTGTGTGCGATGATTTTTCGTTTTTATGACGTTCAGAATACGGATAAAAGGTTTATGGTAGTTTCACTCTGGGAGATGAAATTGAATATCATACTTTCGTTGCTGATTCATTCGGTCCCAGAAGATTATAGGAGACACGGGCACCTCCGCCACAGACCCACGGGGCACCACGCACACTCCCTCCCCCCTTGTGACCAGAGAGAAAAAATGCAAGATCATTATATCTCCAACCCTTTTTCTCCTTTCTCCACTCTCTCTTTCTCATTGATTCCCAGGACTGCCTTGGCTCCCTCTCCAAAATCGATAGAGGCAAATGTAGAGGCCGGTTTACTCTGAAGTTTATATCACTCCCGCACCCCCCCCCCCCCTTTGCCTCCTCTTGTTTATATCGCTCCCCCCCCCCTCCCTCTGCCTCCGCTCCCGCCTTCTGTTAGAGATATAATTTCCGGGCCAACCTGATATAGAGTGACCCGTGAGGTTGACCTCCACCTCCCAGGGTTGCCAAAGGTATCGAGAACCTGCAACTTTCAGCACTGAGATTGGAGGCCCCGGGATTGTGGTTTATAGCCTCCTGGGAGTGCTACGCCCACCACACTTACGCCAGCGCTTCTGCAGTCCGCGGTGCTGTCACAGCTGGCGAAGGAGTTAGGCAGAGCTACGATCCCTAAAACAAACTGTTATCCCAAAAAGTCCCAGCTGGAGGAAAGGATTGAGTTTCTAAGTAAGCTTGGATGACTGGAGGGAAGGTGGCTGCCCTCCCTGGCCCTTGTCGTTAGCCCCCCCCCCCCCGCCCTGTGTCATCGGCTGGCCCCGGCTGGCCCTGTTGTGACAGATTTTAGGAGAGAAAGAGGAGAGAGGTGAAAAAAGACGGGAGAGACAGACAGACAGATGAAGAGACAGGCAGCCGCAAACAACAGACACACAAATACTTTCTCTTTTTCGCGGATAATCTAATATTTTTTTTCAGAGAAGAAAGATAGATCAATAAAGTTTAAAAGTGAAGATCCGCGCCTGCTTTCTCGTCCTGTATTGTCAACAAAACGCGAGTGTTTGTCCTCACGATTGAGGTCAAGATTCGGGACGCGGCTTGGATGGCCGTTCCAGGGTTATCGCTGGACTCTCTATTCTTGTCTCCCTTTTTTGTCCTCGTCGCTGGATAACACACACACACAGACAAATGTATTGATAACCGTTCGATAACACCCATTGTAAACGCGACGCTTTCACGCAGGCTCGATACGCGCCGTTTTTTTGGAAACTGGAGGAGGATGTAGGTTGCGGTGAGGTTGGTGCGAATGGCGGAGGGACACGTGGTGACGGAGGGAGAGGCAGAGGCGGTTTCCTCTCCTCCCCAACGCGCACGCAGATAAAAAGGAAGAGAGAAAGAGGAGTGAGAAGAGAGTAGAGAGGGAGCGAAGACAAAGAAGACGGGGAAAGCACACAAATACGAGGTTGTTTGCACAGAAGAGTTCAAGGTCGAGGCAGCGGCCTGACGATCACACCTGGCGAGGCTCTGGTGCATGTAGTTACCGCGAAGTGGCAGCTGCAACTGTTTTTTTTACATGTTGGTGGAGGCAGCACAGAGTCGGACTTGGGATAGGGCGGTTATTCCAATTGGAAAACACACACACACACACACACACACACACACACACACACACACACACACACACACACACACACACACACACACACACACACACACACACGCGCGCGCGCGCGCGCCGCAAATACTTCATTTATTATATATTTTTATAAATCCCTACATTCGTTCAGTGCCACGTTGCCAGACGGTTGTAAGCTAGTTGTAATTCTAAAAGCTTTAATTACATCTCAGAAATCCCTTGGCGTGTGAGGAGCGGCACGCGCGTCAATCACCCCCCCCCCCACACACACACACACCCCACGCCCCCCAACTCCAGCTCCATCTTCTCTTTCTCCCTCTCACCCTCCCTTCACCCCAAACTCCACTTCTTTCTCTTTCTCTCTCACCCCTACCTCCCCACCCTTACCCCAACTCTCTCTTCCTCCTCTTTCTCCCTCTCTCACCCCCGCCTCCAACCCCAGCTCGAGCTCTTCTTTCTCCCTCTCGCCCCCCACCTCCCCACTCACCCCAATGCCAGTTTCAACGCCCCTTTCTCCCTCTGATCTCCCAACCGCCGCCCTCACCCTCGCCTCCCCAGCCCCATGCACGTGGCAGGTGTGGAGCACGTGTAATGATCTGGATTACGCGTACGGAGAGGACACGTGTTCTGCGTCCGGGGAAGGGAGAGGGTGAGACGTGCAGGTACGAGGGAGGAAGGGGGGAAGGGGGGAGGAGGAAGGGAGGTCGAGGGGCGCGACAACCCCCCCGGCTTTTCCCTACACCGGCTGCATCGGATTACACGCCGCCGATCTGCAACAAACATATCCAAAATTGCGGTAGGATCCCTGTCCGACGCCGATGATGACAGGATGGCGGGAGGCGGGGAGGTTGGGGTGAAGGAGGGGGGGGGGCGAGATGATGAAAGGGAGATGCGGGGATGCTTCTTGGATAGATTGGGTTCGTTGCTGTGATTGTCGGGTGTATTACGCGCGTCTGTGTGTGTGTGTGAGAGTCAGGAAACCGGGTAGATAAACAGGCAAACATGTTGATGCAGATTGGGTTCGATTGTGTGTTTGTGTGTATGTGTGTGTGTGTGTGTGTGTGTGTGTTTTCGTTTGTCTGTTTGAACTCGCAAGTGAATGAACCAATAAAGGGATGACTAATCATGCACCCCCCCAACCCACCCACCCCATCGCCTTGTCTCCCCTCCCCCTCCCCTTTCTCCCCCCCATTCCACCTCCCCACCCCCTCGTCCTAACTCAACCCCTCTTCAGGTACGGTCGAACGGCGCAAGTGAGAAAAGGTGTAATTGAATGAATCCCCGTCATTAATTGCTACCTGGGGCGAGGTTGATTAGCATTCCAGACTTAATTGATTTCGATTCTGACGTGCTGTTGATGCGTCGCCTCCGCTGCCGCTGCTTGGCCCGTAATCACCGGTTTGGGGGGGGGGGCGTTTGTCCTTCCCTCTTTCTTTACTCTCTTGCTTGCTCTCTCTTCACTTCTATTTTCCTTCTTCCTCCCCTTTTCTTCTTAAATTCTTTCTTCCTCTCTCTCTCCTTCCTCCTCACTTTATCCTCCATCTTTCCCTCTCTCTCCCCTTCCTCCCCACTTTATTCCCCATATCTACCTCTTCCCCTTCTTCCTCTTCCCCTTCCTCTTTCTTCAAAGTTGATTATGCAACAAGAGAGGGCGTTGGGCGGCTCTTTCTCGCGGGGAGTGTTTTGGCGTGCGGGCGTTAACGAGTCCTTTTCGCTCGTTAAGGTCAAGGAGCGACGAGGCGGGCGGGCGGGAGAGATGACGTTTACGATTTTGTCATTAGAGACTTCATTAACCCGATGATGATGGATCGTTTTAATGTGTTTTGTTGTGTTGATTTAAAAAAGAAAATCTATATCGTCTACGGTTTGTTTCTTCTGTTTTACACCGTCTTTCTTGTGTTTTGTTTGTTTATTCTATTTTATCTCACGCTAATTGATTTCTGACTGTCTGGCAATCTGTTTAGATTTTCCTTTTTTTTTTACTTGTTTCTTCTCTATCCCATCTCTTTCTTTTCTGACTTCTTCCATCCTTTCCAATTCCATCTTTTTTCTTTTACCTTCCCTTCTTTTCCTCTATTCTTTCTTCTTCCCCTCTTCTTCCCTGCCTCCCCTTCTTCCCGTGTCCCCTTTCCCACGCATGAAAATAGAAAAAAACGACACAAGTTAGCTCGAAGTTAAAGCCCTCGCGAGTGTGTGATTCCAAATTTAATGCCGAACCCAAATTGTTTACGTAACGCAGGAAATTTGTTTTTACTAACTTCCTTTTTTTTCTCTCTCTCTGGCAGGTACGTGTTGGGTGTTGTAGCGTAGCGAGTGACTCGTGTGCTTCAGGCCTAAGTGTGAGTAGTTGCCGCCGTGTTCGTCTCGTATTTTCAGTCTTTTCACTTCATTTCTTCCGCAGTCTGTTTAGGGTCTTGAGGGAGGGAGGGGTCGTTCTCAGAGGACGAAAAAGACATATTAGTTTCTAGGTTCGTCCTCCCGGCAACGTTTGACATTTCGTTGAGGAATGGGCCTTCGCGGCGCTCGAGAGGGACCGGTGTGGGCGTGGGGTAGGAGGTCGAAGTACCCAGGCGGAACCTCGGCCTAGGGTGAGGGAGGGCGTGCCAGCATGCAGGCGCGCGGAGGTATGCTAGTTAACATTCGTCCCATATTCTGGGGGTGTGACGAGGTGCCGGGCCCTGTGACGGACTTACCCTTTATGGCGTCGGAAGGAGGGAGATGAGAGCTGGGGTGAGAGGAGGGGGGGGGGGGGGTGGCGGGGTGTGGGGGGACGAATGGGATTTTCTCTCTTATCTGTCTGTTCTGGTCTTTGCTCTGCTCTCACTCTTTATATCTGTCTCACTTTCACGCAAGCGCATACTCTGTTTCTCTCTCTCCCTCTCTCTCTCTCTCTCTCTCTCTCTCTCTCTCTCTCTCTCTCTCTCTCTCTCTCTCTCTCTCTCTCTCTCTCTCTCTCTCTCTCTCTATCTATCTATCTATCTATCTATTGATCTGTCGTTCTCTCTCCCTCTCTCCCTCCCTCATTCACCCATTCATTCATTCATTCATTCATTTACTCACCCACCCAGCCACCTACTCACTCACACACTCATTCACTTACTCAGCCCCGTCGTTCCTCCAGGCTCACCCCGCACCTGGTGCCCCAGTAGTGAACGAGGACTTGGCACCATTGCCCTCGTTGGCGCTGCCTTGGCTGTCCTTGCAGCTCTTTGTGAGAGGGCAGATTTAGTGTAATTTTGACCAGGAAGCGAAGTGTGCGCGTACCTTGGTGTCTCATGGCTCCTTCAGGCACAGTGCCTTGGGTGTGCCGCGCGCCGTGCCAAGCCTTCGCAGACAGTCTCGTGATGTATGGCATCCTGGCATGTCTCTTCGTCTTTTTACTCTTGATGTCAAGGGTGAGTGTTCCTCCCTAGTGTGCCGTCTTGCCTATAGTGCGGGGAATGTATCCGCGGGCGCTGCTCTGCATGTGAAGGGCGGGGGAAGTGCCACCGCTGCTGCGAAGGAAAATCCGAGATTAAATCCACCAAGAGGATTACATAAGACGTCTGAAGTGCTTGTTAACGCATGAATTATATCGCCGTTGGATGCGGGTACTTGGCGGGTACTGACATGAGGGCACGTGATGTGATTTGGTGCTAGGGGCAGGTAGGGGTGGAGCAGGAGGGGGGAGGGGAGAAGGGAGAAGGGGGGGTCGCGTCTTAACCTTGCCTATACATATTTCACCGGGCGATAGCATCGGATGGAAAAGGGCTAAATATACGAAGGGAAGTTGGACATCTGACAAGACGGAGAATGATGAAAAAAAAGAGTAAATAAATAAAAGGTGCCTCGATTCGTTTCACCGCGCTCGGACCCTCGAACTCGGAATGAATCGCCGCGCTCAAACCCTCTCCTACGTGGAGGATTTTGTGCGGGTCGAGCTGCGGGGGAGACGGCGAGGCGCGGGCGGTCGTGGCGCTGGGCAGTGGTCACGCGAAGGACAGTTGGGCGTGAGAGGGAGTCGACGGGGAGCGAACCTGCCAAAATGGGAAGCTTTTAAGCTTTTTTAAGGGCGGAAAGAACTAGTTAGAGCTGTTTAGTCTCGAGGAGTTACGAGGGTGAGGGTCGCCGTGGCACTGTCGAGTAAAGGGAGGCCCGCTGGCACGGTGCCATGTTGATATCTGGCGGTGCCAAAGTCTCACGTCAGCGTAGCGTATTTACACTCGCTGACGCCATCTTTGTGTCTTGGACGCCCCTCCCCCCCTACTTTCCCTTCGTCCCGATCCTTCGGGTCTCTCTCTCTCTCTCTCTCTCTCTCTCTCTCTCTCTCTCTCTCTCTCTCTCTCTCTCTCTCTCTCTCTCTCTCTCTCTCTCTCTCTCTCTCTCTCTCTCTCTCTCTCTCACTTTCGCCGGGACTGAAGGTGAATGTCCTGAAGATGGCCCCGCGGAGGAGGCGACGGTCCCGCTCTTGATTAGTTTGCAATGGCGGAGATGATTGCAGGGGTTGTTGCGGCGTTTGAAATTGCTTGCCGGCGCTCCGTGGCGATACGGCGAGAGGGACGCGGGGAAAATGGCCACTCCACCCACCGCTTTATCACGCTTTATCTTGTCTCCTCTTTGATTGTGGCGCCGCTGCTCGCTATCTCACCGTTCGTCGTCTGGACGCCGTCGCGTGTACTGTAATTCTATCTGATCTCATCTCTCTCTGCTTCCCTTTTATTCTCTTCTGTCCTCTATATCTCTCTCTTGTCCTTTCTTTGTCGTGTTTCACCACTTCTATTCCTTCTGTGGCCTTTCGTCTCGCTATTATCCCTTCTCTTCTTTTATCTCTTTCTCTTTCTTGCACACACGGACTGACCTTGGTCCCACGCACATAATCGGGACCTCGCGTGCGCTGCGGCAGAGGGATACGCACAGGGCTTGTTTGTGGCAGAGAGTCCGTGATTGCCGTGGGCCGTGATGCTGACGGAGAGCCTGACTACGGCACTCTTCTGTCTCTAACTTACTGGGGGGGGGGGAGGTAGAGGGGAGGGGCGGATCAGAATCCTCGAGGACGCTGGCGTTGCGGAGGTAGATCGGGCGCGGCATCTACTCGTGCAGCCGCGTGGAAAGGGGGGTGGGGGGGGGCTACACACGCAACCCCATTGTGAGGTGTCCGACGCGAGGAGACCAAGGTGGATGGTGCTTTGCGGAGGAGGTTGCGGGGTGAAGGAGGGAGAGGGAGGGCGAGGCGGTGTAGTAAAGGGAAGGGGAAGGGGGGAGGGAGGGAGAGGGAGGGCGAGGGGGTGTAGTAAAGGGAAGGGGAGGGGGGAGGAAGGGAGAGGGAGGGCGAGGGGGTGTAGTAAAGGGAAGGGGAAGGGGGGAGGAAGGGAGTGGGAGGGCGAGGCGGTGTAGTAAAGGGAAGGGGGAGGGGGGAGTAAGGGAGGAGGGCGAGGGGGTGTAGTAGAGGGAAGGGGAAGGGAGAGGGAGGGCGAGGGGCTGTAGTAAAGGGAAAGGGAAGGGGGGAGGAAGGGAGAGGGAGGGCGAGGCGGTGTAGTAGAGGGAAGGGGAAGGGGGGAGGAAGGGAGAGGGAGAGAATGTGGATAAAATCGACCGTCGTCTTTTGTCGCGAAAGTGTGCGTTATCAAGTGAAAGTGCTACTAACTCGGGATGGGCGATGAGCTTGAGGGGGGAAGGGAGGAGGGAGGAGTGAGGATTGAGGATTGAGGAGGAGGAGAGAGGAGAAAGTAGAGAGTAGAGAGAGATGGAGAGAGGTAGAGGAAGGAATGAAAAGAGAATAAACGTGAGAAAAGGAGGGAGGAGAATGAGGAGAAGAAGAAGAAAAAGAAAGAAGGGGAGGAAGGAGTGCACATTCCCAGGCGATAGCGAATGGACCAACTGAAAATAATGTTGACCATAACGCCCTCTGGCCGTGACCGCCTCCTCCCCTCTCCTTCGCCCTCTCCCCTGCCTGACCTCTCCCTCGGACCCCCCCCCCCCTCTTCCAGCCACCAATTAAGGGGAACATTATCCCTTTCCTTTCTTTTAGTGAGGCGGAGAGAGAGAGTGGTGAGTGGGAGACAGCATATGGGAAAGGGAATGCGTGTGTGGCTGAAAGAGAGAGAGAGAGAGAGAGAGGGAGAGAGAGAGAGAGAGAGAGAGAGAGAGAGAGAGAGAGAGAGAGAGAGGGAGAGAAAGGGAGAGAGAGAGAGAGAGAGAGAGAGAGAGAGAAAGAGAGAGAGAATAAAGTAATAAAAAGAAAGAAAAAGAAAGGGCAAGGAGGTAGAGAGAGGTAGAAGGAAATGGGAGGGTGAGTGAAAAAGAGGGAGGGAGAGAGAGGGGGAGAGTGTACTTTGTACGACAATGTCGTTAATGTCTATAAACACGGGACAGAGGCCATTGTGACGGGGAGATTCTTACAGCAATTTATTTACTTCTTTGTTTCTCTTGTTCTCAGCTCTTTCCGGATGAATGACGTGCGTTTTAGACTTTTATCCGGTAATAGAATTATCTATTTATTACAATTAAACTTCCATCTAATAGAATAGAATCGAATTATCTGTATATCACAAAAATATTTACAGATCATATGCGTGCATCCATATTTATTTTTTTCATATATTTAGTTTTACTTTCTGTGTAAAATAGCCGTTACCTGCGCTGAGCTTCGCGCTGGCTACTGCACCAGAAGGCATACCCACGGCAAGGCCCGAAGCTCGACTGGCCACAGCAGAGAGAGGCGATAGGCCCGGTGGTCGTCTCCTGGTGTGAGCGAGCTCTTTCTCTTTTCCTCTTTCTCTTTCTCGGAGGCTTCTCGGGCTCCCTCCTGGTGAGGCTGTTAGCACCTGCAGAGCTCCGTCACCCTCCTCTCTCACCCTTTACCCCCCCCCCCCTCCTCCTCCCGCCAAGACAAACCGCAGGGCTGTTCTGAGCTGTTGTGGTCGCGGCCTATTTGTCAAAGATTCCCTGACCCGCCGGGCGAGGCCTCCCGAGACGTGCAACCTGAGAGCTGAGGAAGATAGAGGATGATGCTTGGTTATGGCTAGCTAGATTTAGCTGTTAAGGACGTCTTGCTATCTTGTGGTGGCCATAGGATATAAAGGACTCCATATAAGCCTATTTATGTGATGTTCATTTTTTTTCTTTTTCTTTTTTGTCTTCCTTTTTTCTTTTCTTTTTTTTTCTAGATTTTGCTGTTACCAGGGACGACCAAATAAGGAATCTCAGCTGGGTGTTAGTGTCAAGAGGCCGAGGGAGCAGTTTGTAGGCCTATGCGGATTTAGACAGCCGGGGGCTTGTATGTTATGAGATCGTTTATGCGATAGCTTTCGCCCAGTTTTACGGTGTTAGGAGGTCCACGGGCGGTTACACACAGAACGGAATTTTATGCTCTTTGGTTATTTCCTAAATTATTTTCAAGGTTAAACGTAAGTGCTGCACATAAACCATTAAGGCCAAAGCCGTTGAATATTATTGAAGGGCGATTATTTGCCGAAAGACGACGGCCAGGGCATCGCATGGCCGTTTTCCCGTGGCAAGGTGAAAGATGCAACACTATTTAACGGCCTTGTGGTCAGGAACAGTAAGCATCCTAAGGTCAGCCTAGGAATGGACGTAAATGTAGACGTACCTCCTGTGCGCTCCAGGCTCCCGGTTGAGCCCGGTCACTACCCAGTAAGAGGCACAACTTTATAATTTTTGAGCAGCGCCCCGTGCCCTCTTTTCTCCCGCTGCCATTAGCGGTAATGGTTGCTCGGCGCTTCTGCCATCCCGGCCGGTCGGAAGGCGCTCGGTTACAGGCGGCGCCTTGTAGAGCAATCACAGCCTTCCCTTGGGTGATTTAGCGGCCCTTTTCTCTTGCTTGCGTTTTATGTTTTCTTTCCGAGATGCTGGGGTCGCGGGGGAAACAAATAGGGTCGATTTATCACACCGCCAGGTATAAATAGCCCAGGAATCGATTGGCGCGGCCGGCCGACGCCATAACACAACCCGGCTATAGTGGAGTCGGCGTCGATTCTCCAAAAGCGAAAGGTCAAACGTTTATTCAATAGCGCGTCTAACAACAAAGAAACAGTGAAGGATTGCTGTCTTTGCGGCGACCTTATCATTTCCTCTGTATCACGGGTACTTTGTGCTGGTTTCAGGGTCAGCGTGTGTGGAAATGATTTTGCTGTCATTGGGGCAGTAGCTTAGTTGATGGCGACGGTGATAACAATGATTATACTTTGTTATTCTGTCACTAATAATACTGTTCGTAATATCCTTTGTGCTGTTTTTTTTTTATGTTTTGTGTATCTTTTTGGAATACGATGTTTTTGTGTCCTTGTTGACAATTGTGTAACGTTTCTTTCCTTTTTGTTGCAGGTAAGACACTGAGCGAGTGACACCCAGACCGTAGCCGCGTCAGGTGAAGTAAGGCAGTATCGAAAAAGAGAGAATAAGATCATTCTAGAACCAAGAGTTGTTTGTTATTGTTATTGCTTCGTACCCACATTTTTTTCCCCTCGCTGTTAGCAATCGTAGATGGCACAGTAGTAGTTTATAGTTAACCTTTTGGCGCCACGGAAACAATCGCGTCGGAAGTGCCTGACGGTGACTAAGGCGATGACTGTGACTGCTGTCGTGGTGGTATTTCATTTGCAAGCAGCAGCAGCGGAGGGAGGTGGTTGTAGTTCGCAACGGGATTCGATAGTGCAAGTCAGGTTCCGGGCGGAATAGGGAGGGGGAGAGGGAGGGGGAGGGGGTTTTGGGGTCATAACCCAAAGATGTTTTCCCTTCGACGCAGCAGGAGAGAAGTATTGCTTATGTTTTTTTTTGTTTTTTTTTTTTGGGGGGGGGCTGTGCCGTAGAATCTCTCTCTCTCTCTCTCTCTCTCTCTCTCTCTCTCTCTCCCTCTCTCTCTCTCTCTCTCTCTCTCTCTCTCTCTCTCTCTCTCTCTCTCTCTCTCTCTCTCTCTCTCTCTCTCTCTCTCTCTCTCTCTCTCTCTCTCTCTCTCTCTCTCTCTCTCTCTCTCTCTCTCTCTCTCTCTCTCTCTCTCTCTCTCTCTCTCTCTCTCTCTCTCTCTCCCTCTCTCTCCCTCTCTCTCTCTCCCTCTCTCTCTCTCTCTCTCTCTCTCTCTCTCTCTCTCTCTCTCTCTCTCTCTCTCTCTCTCTCTCTCTCTCTCTCTCTCTCTCTCTCTCTCTCTCTCTCTCTCCCTCCCTCTCCCTCCCTCCCTCCCTCCCTCCCTCCCCTCCCTCCCTCTCTCTCTCTCTCTCTCTCTCTCTCTCTCTCTCTCTCTCTCTCTCTCTCTCTCTCTCTCTCTCTCTCTCTCTCTCTCTCTCTCTCTCTCTCTCTCTCTCTCTCTCTCTCTCTCTCTCTCTCTCCTTCATTACTCTTTCGACAACCATTACCTCTCACATTTTTAATGTTTTCTCTCTTCTGTCTCTTTTCTTCCTCCTCACGTAAGTAGGCCCAAAAATCTCGAGTAGTTGCGTGATTGCACTTAATTGTTTCAGAAAGCGAGTCGTTCCAGCCTTCTCTTGTAAATATCTCGAGTTTCACTTCGTATTTTTTCCCTCAAGTGTGTCAACTGAAGGGCGAGGGGAGCGTGGCGTTCGTGAGTTTCGAAGGTCTTTTGAGGAGAGAGAGAGAGAGAGAGAGAGAGAGAGAGAGAGAGAGAGAGAGAGAGAGAAGAGAGAAGAGAGAGAGAGAGAAAAGAAGAGAGAGAGAGAGAGAGAGAAGAGAGAGGGAGAGGAAGGGTTTGGGAAAGGGAGAAAGAGTGAGAGAAAGAGATGAGAAAAAAGGCAGAGATGGAAGAGGAGGAGAGGGAGGGAGGGTAAAGGGGTAAGAAAATGAGGTGCAAGAGAGACAAAGAAAGAGAGAATGGAGGAGATGAGAAACAGGAAAAGAATGAGAACAAGGAAATAGGGGGCAGAGAGATACAGGAAAAGGGAAGATGGGGAGAGGGAGAAGGGAGAATAAGACGTAGGGGTGCACAGGGAGACAAAGAAAGAGAGATGAGAGACGAAAAGGATGAGAACAAGGAAATAGGGGGCAGAGAGATACAGGAAAAGGGGAAGAGGGGGAGAGGGAGAAGGGAGAATAAGAGCGTAGGGGTGCACAGGGAGACAAAGGGAGGCAGTACTTCGAGTGCGTGCACCGTGGCAATCAATTATTTGCCAAGGTAATGAGTTCAAAAATGGTGAGTGACGGTGTACCTTTTATTGTATACTTAAACGCTTGTCTGATTGGCTCTTGTATGGCAAAATACGCGGAAAATGCCATGGAACGAAACCTCGCGTGAGTGCGCAGTTTGCGTCCTCTGGCGATTGCCTCTTCATTCTCCTCTATTTTTTTTTTCTCCCTTTCTTTTTTATCTTTTTCTTCTGTTCTTCTCTCTGTCACTATTTTTTTCTGTGTTTCTCTGTCAGCTTTCTCCTCTTTCTTCTTCCTTCCCCCCCTTTCCCTACCTCCTGGCTCTCTCCCCCCTTCTTCTCGCCTCCCTCTCCCCTCTCGGCCACTCCATAACTCCAATATCCTTATCACGATAAGAGCTTAGCCACTATTGATATCAGTAAGAAAAAAAGTAACTGCAAACAAGCTGATTAACACTCTCGCTTTCAATCACGTCCCCCAACCTCTCCCCCCTTTTCCTTAGCCCTCCCCTGTATCCTCCCCACCCCCCAGTAACCCTCCCACACCCCACACACCCATTCCCCTCCCCCCTTCTACCGCCTTCCCCTCCCCCCTTCTACCGCCTTCCCCTCCCCCCCACCAACCCCCGCAGCTGACACCACTTCAACCAGTGTCTGACGGACGGGTTGACGGGCGGTGTGATAGAATAGAGGAGGTGAAGGGGTGTCGCGGGGGGGGGGGTGAAGGGGTGTCGCGAGGTGGGGGGGAGGTGAAATGCCGCGGAAATTTATCAGCGTTTGGGGCCCCTCGGCGACGGAGAGGGCGGGAGGCGCCAGGAGGACGCGGAGGAGGAGGAGGAGGAAGAGGAGGAGGGGGAGGAGGAGGAGGCGGAGGAGGGGGAGGAAGAGGAGGAGGAGGAGGAGTATGGCCGCGATGAAAGATTCATGCGGGGCGTCGCGGCGGGCGTATGCGCTGCGTGGGAGGAGGAAGGAGGGGTAGGGAGAGGGGTGGAGGGATAGGTGGATAGGGGATAGGGGTGGAGGGATGGTTGGATAGGGGTTGAGGGAGAAGGAGGATAGATGGATAGGGGTGGAGGGATAGATGGATTGGGAAAAGGGAGAAGAGGGATAGATGGGTAGGGTAGATCGAAAAGAGAAATAGATGGATAGGGGTGGATTGATAGGAGGAGGGAGAAAGAGATAGGGGGTAGAGGAATAGAAGAAGGGGTGGAGCAATTAGGAGTTGAGGGATAGAGGGACAGGATGAAAGGAGGATGGGATAGGAAGGAGGGAGAGGTAGAAGCAGGGAACAACTCGCCATACACAACAACGTTGGCCTCGGAAGACGTTGTATGGATGTGGGAACAGGATGTCCACCCCCCCCTCCCCCTCCCCCTTCATCCCCTCCTCCGGTCCCCATGCGGTTAAGAGGACACTTGGAAGGATTTGCGGCCGGATATCGTGACACTTTGTTGTAGGCGAGTGACACTTAGCGCTTCCCTGCGTTACGTTCCCGGGTCCACTTAAGGGCCTCTTCGTACTTTCACTTCTTTGTCTCTCCGTTTCAGCCCTTTTTACTTCTATGTCTTTCTTTTTGGTGTTTCTCCTCTTCCCCTCGTTTTCCTTCTTCGTCATTTTCTCCTCCTCTTTCTTTTCCTTCTCCTTTTCCCCCTCCTCCTCTTCCTTCTTCTTCTTCTTCTTCTTCTTCTTCTTCTTCTTCCTCCTCCTCCTCCTCTTCTTCTACTCCTCCTCCACCTCCTCCTCCTCCTCCTCCTCCTCCTCCTCCTCTTCCTCCTCCACTTCCTCCTCCACCACCTCCTCCTCCTCCCTCCCTCCTCCTCCTCCTCCTCCTCTCCACTTTTCCCTCTCACCCCTTTCCCCTCCTCCTCCTCCTCCTCCTGCGTTCCCCGCACCGCAATAAACTTCTTGCACGTAACTGTAACCCCAGATTAGATAGTGATATCAAGAATGTTTAATTGTGTTGTTATCAATTGATTTCCACGCGCACTGTCACTTCCAACCTGTCACGTATGACCTCGCCGTCTATTAAACACGTTTGTATTCGCGATAATCTGTGTTCGGACGTCCATTCCATTCATCCGAACACTTCATCGGCACGGGAAAGTTTAATTTAACGTGATCTCTTTACAGCGACAATTGCATTTTTTACTTCTTTTTTTTTGGCGTTTTGATTCTGATTTTCGTTTATCATTTATGGTAGTTTTATAATTATGTTTTAATAAAAAAACTCCGCAATATTGTCATCACCGTTATAGCAACACCGCATCAATGTCGCTCCGCCCACTCTCGGACGACAAGTAAACAAAAAACAAACAAAAGCAAGAACGCACTCTAGCTCCCCAACTTTCCCTCCACGTGACTGTGCTTGAGGACCTTCCGTGACTCTCCTCGTATGGGGGATCGTGCATGGGAAATGAATCACGGAATGGGAGCCCGTGCATGTTGACCTTTTATTCATGAGGGAGGGAGGGAGGGAATGGTTTGCCCATAGCTCGAGGCTTAAGGGCTGCGGGCGTCGAGGTGCCGGCGGTGGGGCGGAAGCGGTGGTTTTT